>NC_069144.1:29102437-29190682 GCF_943734635.1 Anopheles cruzii | reverse complement strand
CTAATGATGGGGTGATAAAAAAGTGAAATTAATGGCGCGCCCTTCGAAGATGCCCTACTCGATCCCGTCCGTGCCATCCAGACATCACAATGACACAGTCACAGACAGTCTCTCGAGGCACCGCCGGGCCCCCCAGCAGCCCATTGTGGCACGGTGTCTTACGTGAGCTCACTTGGCACGTGTCGGTGCTTCATCGGCCCGAGATCCTTCGCGCGTTGTTTGTTGTTTTGTGCGCGCGCGGGAACTCCGCAAACTCCGAAGTCATGTAACTCCGCGGAGCGTTGTGCGTAGCCGGGTGGCCAGATGGTGGCCCTCAGGCTCACGCGGCCGTCGCGGTGTGGCAACGCGCGGTGTGACGCACGCAATTCGCTCGCCCGGCCGAAGCGAAAGGTTGATTGAAAAGCGAAGCCTCTTTTGCGTACTGCGACCTCCCACAAGAAAGACACCGCCGCCGCGTGTTTGGGAGTACGCTGGGCCGTCACTAAGTTGGTTGGAATGTGTATCTTGAGTGGACCGACCAGTAGCCCACTAGTAGCTGCCTGCAGTTGCGATTGCGCACAGTGACCTTAGCCCCCTGGAGGGTCATCAAGCGGCGATGCAAGAGGGAGACCCCGACGAAGGGACACACATTTCATACGAGGGTGGGCCGACAGGTGCCCGATCTTAACTCGAAGAAGGCGGCAATACCGGTAAAGGGAAGCTATTGCGGTTGTCAATCTTCTGACAGTTACTCAACCAATATTTCAGTCAGTTGGGACGCGTAGTTTTTGTGGTACAATCGTTTGAGGGAGTTGATGTTAGTGTTTTTATAAAAATGGACTAAATGTAGTTGGATTCTGTGGATTCTGTTGAATTTCTGGCGAGAAAATCGCTAAAGTTCGCCAAAAGCTACAGGAAAACCGCAGAATTAAAGTGACAGAGGTTAAGAACATGTCACAAGAACGTGATCGAGACCAGATCTACCCCCAAGTGACTTCTGTTTGCACTCGCCAAATGAAGAAGCAATCATCTTTGTCAACAATTAGTTTGATGAGAAAAAAGAATTATTTTTCCAATTACTTCTGGATTTGAACGGACTACAGAGATGGGATGGGAATCGCTGGGAACAGTGTCTGTACAGTTACCAGGTGACTATGTCATTCATCTTTGTTAGGTCGGGAAGCTTTCAGCCAACCCTCGTACGTACGCAGTCATCTTGGATCGGGTTCTTAATTGGAACCGCGTTCGCGAAGGCGTCTGGCCAACTGCTGGCCGCTGGTCAGTGAAGCAAACCCGGGCTTAATTAGATCAAATTTACGATCGGTCGTGCAGAATGCGATCATAAAAGTGGATGAACTATACTTTGTGTATGTGTGTTTGTGAGAAGTGGCCAAAAAAAAAATGCTTGCCTAATGCTATTCAAGCGTGGCCAAGAGCAACATCGAAATACACTGCGTTTTTAATTAAAAACTTCACAGCAAAAGAATGGCAATCAAATCGTTGCAACAGAGCTCGGCTTCGGCTAGCAAAGCGCAGCGTACGCTTTCATAACGGCGCTTGCTCTCGTTTATATTTGCATCTTTAGAGTTATGGCTGACAAAACTATTAATGATGTTATGTTTATCTTCTTCTTCTTCTTCTTCTTTTTGGCGCTACAACCGCTGCGCGGTCTTGGCCTGCACCAGAGACAGTGTTAATCTCTGGTGCTCTCTCTAACATTGCATTTTTACGGGCGGGATTGTTAGCCCCGCGCCAACCCCCCTATCACGCCGGTATCGGGAATCGAAACCATGGCCGGTTGAGTTACAACCGATCCCGGGATTCGAACCACGGCCAGCTGCGCTGACAGCGAAGAGCGTTACCGACTGCTCTATCAGCGGGGGTAAATGTTTATCTGTCCAATGCTAATGCCAATGTTTTCATACTTTTAGGTGCTCACGTACTTCCACGAGGTGGTGCTGGATTTTAGTCCCAAAAGTTTCTACATCCGGCTGAAGCTGTTCAACATCACCAGCCTCCGGCTGCAGCGAACCGTGTACGGCTTTCGGTCGAACGCAAACGCCATCAAGCCGGATGGAAGGTAGAGGTGCGCCAACCAGCGTCAACCATAGGCGGTGACCCACCAGATAGTAGAGTTGCTAGGCGCTAAGACAGCACCCGGTACACTGTAAGGATTAAGCCATTAGCCACCTAAGGAATGAAGCCAAAAATGTCTTACATCACTCTTCGCCCGCCCAACGCTTGCCCGGGCTGGGCCCAAGCTTGATCGGGAATATATGGAAGGCGTGGTGCCGCGTTTGTGCACAAATCCCACTGCCACTTGCGAAAGCGCACACAAGTTTCGAAAACGGTGTCCGATTTCGTAACGGCTCCCCAAATTGATTGTTGACCATTTGTCAACGAGGCGTGACGATACGCTAACGACGAATGATTGGCAATGGGCCAATATTGTTTGAGAAGCGTTATCGCGATCGCGTGAATCAGTGAGTGGTCACGGAAACTATTTGAGGCAACGGCGCAGACAGCGTTCAGATGGAAAAATTAACACCCACTAGACACTATCGCTAGAGATGAAAGTCGCACAAGAGGAAATAGTACAGCAACAGTTGCAGTTACAATTATTTATATCGTTTTCTGTTTTAATTTGTGTCGTTGCAATGAGAGAACGCATTTAAAGCACCTTTGAGTGGTAAATGAAGTTAAGATAAGCTTTAAAAACAAATAAAATCGAAATGAAAGTGAAATAAATAAGTTTAACCAGAAAAACTAACTATCAATTAAAGGTTGTTTAAATGTCTCGGTATTTGGCAATACATTTGAATGATAATATAAAGTAAGTATAATTCCTTAATTTAATCGACAACTTCGCATCAATTAAATTGAATGCGGATACGGATAAAAAAAGAGGTTCCAAAAAAAGCTATATTTTGAAGGATTTTTGTAAAAAAAAGTATTTAGAAATAATTCATATTCAGATAAAAATTAAAAACATAATTTACAAAATGAAACGAGCTGACTAAGTACATTTGGCCATGCCGACTCTATTCTTTCTCTTTCTTTCAATAGGACTCAAAAACTCTTTGAAATTTGGACTCAAAAACTCTTGTTTCATTGTTCTAAATTCATTTCATACCCTACAGATTCCAAACGGTGTCCACCGAACGGCCTCTTGAGCCATTTGTGGAGAAATGATCACGAAATGATCACAAAATGTGATTCTAAAACATCACGTTTTTGGCTCCAATCGACATTTAACTTTTCTGAGGCCCAGACCGTCACTAAAAATGGATTCAAGTGATCCTTTCGATATTCCGACAAGGTCTGTGAGATCTCGGACTGTTAATCGTCGACTTTGGAGCATCAGCGGGTCAGAAGATTCTTCGTAAAGGTGTTCTTTAATAATAAGATGTTTGTTAGAAATTAATGTTTCTTCTGCTTTAATATCGCACAGAGTGTTTTAATGAAAATTTAATGTAGGAAAAAAGGTTCGACCATAAAAATTGATGTCACTTTGTCCAACATTTTCTTTTTGACAATTACTTACAGCTGCAATAACAGCGTTCTAAAAACGACAATGCTGATACACTAATATTAAAGCAAAATGAAAGCATAACAAGAACTGGAAGTGTTCAATAATCGATCCATCAATTGATGCGGGCTAGATTTAGGGGATGTTGCGTTGGAAAGAAGGAACGTGGCCAACAGCAACTTCATGGTTCTTTGGGTGGTATGAACGAACGGAATGAAAAGGGCTTCCTTCAACAGACAAACACACTTTTGCCATTGCCAACATTCAGTGAAACTAAATTATCGTCCTTATCCGTGTTTTCTTTGGAATCTTCCATCATCTTCGATAAAGTAAAGTGAAATGCACTACCGATGCGGGTGTTTACGTTCCATCCTTCTCCCCTACGAACACCGACGACAAGAGCGAGTTTCAAACTCCCGGATGTCCCCCTTTTCTCGTGGTGTCTCTTTAAACACGGAATACCCTCCGGCAAGTTGTAGTTGAGTTGAGTAGTTGAATATATATTTTACATAAAAAGAATTTTCAATTCATTCGCCTGACCCAGCGATTCCTAGCTTTAGTTCCATTAAAGCCAAAAACTTATCGAATTCTCCTCCCAGTCGAAAGGGATTACGCATTTAAATGGATTTTAATTTTTCCTCAACACCTACATGAATTGAATATTCTTTCCGTTCCTGATGCACTCCTCGGAAAATGCAGCTCTGTGTGTGTGTGTGGTTCTCTGCACCCTAATGTATTTTCGGACCATAAACTAGTCAACCGGATACATGGTGCCGCGGAGATAAGAGGGCGATGCGACAAGGACGTTTCGTCCGCGTAGAATCGGGCTTCGGTCCACCACCGCGCGGTGCGGAGCGTTGAGCTGCGATTTAACGGAACGGCGAAGAAAATATGCACACCAACGGGCGTTTCGTGCAAACAGAATGGCGTGATAAGTGCTGTGAAAATAGCAGTTGAGAAATAAATCATCCGCCGACCGAGTGTTTACTTTTGGCAAACACTCGTCGCTCACGTGCTTCCCTTGGGTCGGTTCTCTGGTTGGAGCAGGCATTCCATTTACTTTCTTTCCCCAACACAACACTTGCCACGGAGCCGATCGCTGAAATGTCCCCGAATTTCTGACGCGACAAAGTAGACCACTGAAAAGTGTGCCCTCTCCCGAAATGGTTGTAAAACTAAAATAGAAATAATTTTGACAAGACGTGGAAGTGGAATTCGAAATGTCTGTTTGTGTTGCTGCTTCCAGTGGAATCGCTCGTCTCGGCGGCAAAACGGCGGGCCTTCATCATCATCGGGAATCAGCGTCATCGGCACTATCGTTGCCAAAATCAACAGTTATTGAGAACGGAAAATTAATTTATACACCCTACTCTTCTCTACCAAACAATGGCGGGTGGCCATCAATCGGTGCGATATTGCTTGCTTTTATCGTTCCGCTACTCTCGCGCCCGTGAATCTGAATCTTTTCCATCTTTTCTTTGTGACGAAGGGTTGCTCTGGTTGTGTGTGTGATTTGTTGATGCAAAGAATTGATACCAATCAATGTGGGCGGCCCTTCATATCCGAAGCGATCCTGAGGTGGATGTCTTTCGCATCGTAAACACTCGCACCGAAAGCCCTCGACGTGAAAATGATATTTTCGTAGCCGACCAGCAACCCGGGGAAGGTTTAATTTTCTCTCGAGTGCTGACTGATTGGATCCTTTTCGGGCGTTGATTCAGAACCCGCAGTCGCTAGTACCAAGTCACTGATTTTATTTATTACAAAAAGATGTTTGTCCTGAAGGCCCTGAAGGTGTGTGTTCTTACTAGGTGTGTGCGTTGAGAAACGAACTTTTAAAAAGATGGCTGTACCTGCCGATTGGGACTTCCCAGTTTAGCGGTTCATTCATCATTACCTTGTTTTGACATCAGGTAATCGATTTCAGGTCGAAGAAAAAAATATTTCGGTTTGCAACCCATCTTTGAAAGGGTTAAACTATGTCAACTTTTGTGCCTGAAAATGACGTTTTGCGGGGATTATTATTTTTCTTCGGAATCGTACCAAATGCTTGTCGGGATTTGTGTTTGGAAGATCGCAGTGCTTTGAGTGGGTTAAAAAATTTCAAAATGGCGAATTTGACATAACAAAAAAAAGCGTCGAAGGACTCCAAAAAACGGACTTTCTGATGGGACAGAAAGGTGTGGTGTTTCACAAGCTCCTAAAACCTGATGAAAACGTTAATTCCGATCGCTACTGACAACAAATGATCAATTTGAACCTTGCATTGATCGAAAAACGACCAAATGGCATTTCTAGAGTTTTTCAATGGAGGCGCCTAGTCCCTCATGGCCAGGCGCTGCCATGTCCCAAAAAGCAAAACTGGTTAGGATACTATCAACTCACTTGGATGGGAGCTGCTGACCCTCCCCGCGTTATTCACCAGACTTGGCTCTTTCCGAATATCATTCATTTTCATCGATGCGACACGTATTGGTTGAGCAGCCCTTCGTTTTTCTACGAGGAAGTCGAAATGGAATGACTAATTAGTTTACTTAAAAAGTCGAAGAATTCTTTCATCTGGGACTCCATGATTAAGCAGAGAGATAGGAGAAATGTATAGCTAGCGATTGCACATACTTCGAATAAAATAGAAATTTGCATAAAAATTTTATAAACATTTTTGTCCGTCTTAAAAAAGTTCGTTTCTCAACGCACACACCTAGTAATTGAGTATCGTTACAACAAGAACAGATTTCATGAGCTTCCAAATAAAAATGGTTCAACACCACAAGGTTCGTTTAAACAGAGTTTTGTGTGTGTCAAGCATTATTCATTGAGTTTTAAGCGTACGCTTTTCGCTTTATTCAAACGCAAAAGTTGATTAATGATGCCACTCCAGCGTAGCTTAATTGTCGCTTGAATATTTCAATTTCAATTGAATACGCCCACGTGCGTCGATAGTAAATGGTGTTTTAACTTTTATTGCTGTGGCCCCCGTCTCCGCAACAGCACATTTCTATTCCAACTTCGACAAACCCCATTCAAGGACAATCACGTTTCGCGAAACTTTGAGAATCTGTCATCTGCATGATTGGTCGGTCCGGTCGGTCCGGTTCACGCCGAATTTTGGACAACTCCCCACATTCACGTTTGCTCCCGATCGGCACGTGAGAAAAGTTCTGTTTAATCATTCTGCGAATCGCCCACCGATGGGGGAACGTTATGACTCGGCTTGGTTCGGTAGCCCGTAAAATTTACTACGCTCTGCCGCATTTGTATGCTAATTGAGCGCGTTTGGGACCGAAACTTATCGCAAGGATCGTTGGCTGGATTGGTTGGCGACTGACTCTGTCCGCAGAACGGTACGTCATAATAATAAGAACATAAGTTTTCCATGATTTCAATTGAACCGAGCAACTACCTAAGGGGAGGGTACATTTTAAATGGCATGTGACCTGGAAGGTCACATGCCATTTAAAATGTGACCTGGAAGGTCACATGCCATTTAAAATGTACCCTCCCCTTGTTTTCCACATTCGTTTTGGGCTAATTAATTGGTTCGAATAGGCGATCGTTGGTAGCTTTCAACAACATACTCAAAATATTGGAATATAAACTAACTACTAAGTCGAGCAGACTTAGAACTTCCACACGATGTCGTGGCAGATTTGAGGACAATATTCGAAGCAATAAATATATTAAAATATTAACGAATCTATTGAGATTGAGTCCACAAGCAACACAGCCCACACGAAGTGGAAAATGTGGAAATGTTGCAGAAAATGAACTTAGCTTACGGTCTCGTTTGTAACCTCAAATGTAAAACACGGTAAAAGAGTGAAGTCATTATTAAACTATGATTTATTACTCACTCGTGGCTGTGGATAGCATTATCGCCGAAATCGTATGATAATAATGGCAATTCCATCATCGGACCATTTTTTCTTCGTAAGCAAACGGCCTGTTAGTTTTTCGTATGAACTTGGAGCTTTTTTTTCGTATTTTTTGTTTCAAAGTGCCAGTGTGTTAGTGAAAGCGTTGAAAAGCGCTTAAAAATGAAAGCTCGTTCGAATGGCAGCTGTCAATGATCTGTGCTTGCGGTTTGTTTTGGCGTTCTGGTTTGTTTTGGCCGTGCTGGTCGTGAAAAGGTAATGAAATACGAAATTAGCTACCACAGCGACTCCGAGACGATGGGAAGCCAGTCCGTGATATGTGACAAGGTGCTGGCGGGGCTGCCCCAGCTCCTGGACGATTTCAAAAAGCTGTCCGAAGATCACGATACGGCCGATATCGTGTTCGTGCTCGGCCCGTCCGAGGAGCGCGTTTACGCCCATCGCATTATCCTGATGGCCCGGTAAGACGATCCCGAGGTGCGCCGAAAAGGACTCGGAATTCACTAACCGGCGCTCCGTTGCCTTCTCCGCAGGTGCAAATCGTTTCAAAACACAAAGCGCGGTGAAATTTGTCGCATTCCCGGGTGCACCGTTTCTACCTCGGCTCCGATCGCCATCCGACTACCGCACATCGAACCGGACATTTTCCGACAGTTTATCCTGTATGTTTATACCGCAAAGGTAAGCCAAAACCACCACGCTTTCAGTTGACCCCATCGGAGTCGGTTCTAATTTCCCCACGCCGATTCGCAGATTATGCTGCAGGATTCGAAAGTGTTTGGAATAATTTGTCTGGCGCAAGATATGGGCGTTGAGGAGCTCAAGATTGCCTGCGAGGATCACGTCGGCAAAACGATGTCAGTGGCCAACGCGTGCACGTTTCTCACTGCTGTGATGGAAATTCAGGAGAAAGCCTCCGGTAAGTAGAAAAATTGATTGACCATGTTTACTGTAACATTGAAGCCATTGCGGTACGGACGGGCCCGACTATCAATGAATCAGATCACGAGACGATAGGTATCAGAATTAGTCGGGAGTGCCCTGGTAAAGGGCACAGACGTAGCTAATCCAGCTACTCCAAAGAATCCCTTTGTAGGGTAGTGGCGGATTGCTTGCAGGAGTTTGAAACTGGTTTGAGTGACAAAGCCGAAAACCTGTGGGAAGTACTGGAAAGAGCTACGGAATGCTTTTCTGTATTACGATCGGTACAAGGTCACACCTCTAGCAGAAGGTACAACACAAAAAAGGAGGGATAAGGCATATGACAAGTTCTTTAGAACCAACATTTCAGAAAACTGGTATCTTTATACTTTTTTGGAGAAATGAATATACTGCCGAATTAAAAAAAGCTAAACAAAAGCTAAAAGCGATATCAAGTGCACCAAGGGAATAGCAGGGAATTTGGAAAACCCTTAAAGCTAAAGCCTGAGGATAAAACTGGAGTTGTTGTGAAATTTGTTGGAGGAGCCGTTCAGCTTCAATTGCAGAGCGTTTTAACAAGTTCTTTGTTGAAAGCGTTAAAACTATCCATCAAGGCGTTGCTGAACCAACAGAACCTTTTTACAAATCAAAGATTCAAGTTTGAACGAATTTCGTATGAGAAACTCAGAAGATATGCTTTAATTTGAAAAACAAGGCCGGAATAGAATGAGTCATCAGTCAACACTCAAGTACTACAGACAGTTTCTGTGTGGTTGGACGGATGCTTCTTTCGGTGATTAACCAATCTCTAGAGAATGGTATTTTCTCGGCCTCATGGAAGGAGTCGACAGTTATCCCTATTCCCAAAGTGACAGGTGCTACTAATGCGGACGAGTTTCGCCCCATTAACGTGCTCAATATTCTTTTAAAGTTCTCTTAAATAATTCTCAGTTTTGGGAATTGTTGTGAAAGACCAGCTGATACAGTCGGGACGGGAATTATTTACTTGTCAGGGAGCAGCTAGGATATCGAGCAGGACATTCCTGTGAATCTGCACTAGACCTGGTCCTTACCAAATGGAAGGAGTTCATGGAGAGGAAACAACCGACTATTGCTGTCTTCTTGGATCTTAAGCGGGCGTTTGAGACAGTATCTAGTCCTTTACTACTTGAAACTATAAAAAGGTTCGATGCTATGAGTACTGAGTTAAAATGGTTTGCCGATTATTTACAGAACAGAACACAAGGGACAGTTTTCGGGAACCACTGTTCGGATTCTATTGATAACACCCTTGGGGTGCCGCAAGGTTTCCGAGATGAAATATCTGGGAGTAGGTTTGGATGATAGAATGAAGTTTGGACCGCCCTTGGATTATATTATCTCAAAAGTGGCAAAGAAGTGTGGAGTGATCTGTAGGTTGATCAGCAATCTCAATTTTTTCGTGAAAATTCAGCTGTACAAGTCAATAGTGTCACCACACTTTGACTTTTGTGCCTCAATTTTATTTCTTGGAAGCCAAACACAGCTTCAATGGCATTTTGGGTTGTGGTAGGAAGCTCATTTAACTTGCGTATAACTTCTACTTTACATTAAAAGTTACATGTTGTGTCTGTCAAATCTTGGATGATCTAAAAAAAACAAAAATAAAATTAGAAAAAAACATAAACTCTTTAGAAAATTGACGAAAACTTCTTAGCCGTGAAAGGAAGGAAGATAGACAATTTGTTTTTCTTTTGCTTTATAGAGACTGAGCTGCGCTCGCAAAGTACAAATAGTTTAATTTAATAGTCAAAGAAAGACGAAATATTGTGGGTTAACGTCCGTTTTGAATCTCTCGAATTGGGAATGAACTCCGAACTCGAATTTCGTTCGAATTCGAACTTTTTTCGAATTCGAATTTATCCGAGATTTTTTAGTTTGGCTTTCCTCCGCCAGATGGAGTTCGTTCGTTCCGATGTTTAGAAAGCGTTGCTGGCAGCACTGGTTCGAATGCGCTTGCTGTCAAATCTGTCACTCCGTTTGCGCTTGTTTGTGTTTCGCGTTTTCTCCGACATCGGTTTCGCGAAAGAACGGTGGTTGTTTGCCTCATTTCTCGATTCGAACCGTGTTTTCCGGCTTGAGGATGTCGTTCAAGGGGTCGAAAGTGCAGAAGGTGATGGTGCAACCCATCAACCTGATTTTCCGATACCTCCAGAACCGCTCGCGCGTCCAAGTGTGGCTGTACGAGAACACGCACCTCCGAATAGAAGGACACATCGGTAAGGCGGCTTGGCCTTGGGCCGATCCATAACCTTGCGGGCTGCGGGTTGTGGCCACCGGTACTAACTGTTTGGCCACCTTTTTAGTTGGCTTCGACGAGTACATGAACCTGGTGCTGGACGAGGCGGAAGAGTACAACATGAAGAAACAGAACCGGCGTCAACTTGGGCGCATCATGCTCAAGGGCGACAACATTACCCTCATCCAGAACGTGCAGAATTAGCTTCTTGGGACGGCCATCTCCTTCCTGAACGTTTTGCATTCATTTTAGGTTTAAACAGATTGAAACTTGAACAAACTCCAGTTGTGAAGTTGAACGTGAAATGTAATAAATTTCGTACAAATAAAGCGGATCGGGGAACGAATCCACGAAAACTGCTACCAACGTGTTGTGTTCAGTGCGGGCAGGGAATTTAGGGCTCGGTTGGGTGATGCCATTTGATCATGTGTTTGGACCCATTTCAGGGGCCAAGTGCGCCGCTCCGTTTCTTGAGAAATGCATCACCTACATTGCGGAGAACGCGTCCGAGTGCGTCAAAACGAACGCTTTCCTGAACCTCACCAAGGAAGGTCTTATTCAGGTTATCTCCTACGACAATGTAAGTCTAAGTCCCCTTGGAGAAGAGAGTTCGCTTAAAGGTTACATAAAATTAACACTTCCGCAGCTCGGATTGGAAGAGGAGGACGTTTGGCGGTGTGTTCTGGCGTGGGCCAAAAACCAAGCCGGCGTAACCCAACCGACCGCCCACTGGTCCGAGGAGGAGAGGCAGCGCGTGTGCCAGTACCTGGCCCCGGTCATCTCGCACGTGCGACTGTTTCTCATCGACAGCCAGGTGTTTGCCGAAGAGGTGGAACCCACCGGAGCCGTTCCGATCGAGCTGTCGCTTGAACGATATCGTCGAGCGGCGCTTCACTCCAATAAGCTGCCGACGGCCGCGGCGACGTCCGTTCCGGCACCGGCCGGTCCGCTAACGGAGAACGACAAGCGGCTGCAACCGCGGCTGATGCTGAACCTCTTCCACGGGTCGGCCATTCTGAAGAATGACAAAATTCACTTCCAAGGCACCCTGAACGGGTGGTACGGCGGGGCCGCCAAGCAAACCTGGCGCATGGTGTACCGAGCCTCGACACACGGATTTGCGGCGTCTGCGTTTCACCGCCACTGCGACGGTGTTGCTCCGCTCTTTATCATTGCTTTGGTGAGCATCTGAAGGAATCGTGTCCGAATGAAATGCGCGCTAACACTAGAAACTGCCTTCCATACAGAGTGCCGCCGGGGGCATCAGTGGCGGATTTACGGATGTGGCGTTCGCCAAAACCAACCGAAAGGGCGGATACTTGCACTCGGAGAAAGCGTTCCTGTTTGCGCTCAACTACGGCAATGAACCGCCGACGAAGTTCGACATCGTCAAGAAACCGTACGCCATTTGCTATCATCCCGAGTAAGTGCGGTTCCTGTTTGTGTCGTAGCCGAAATGGCCAGCCCCGGCGTACAGGTTTTGTTTTGCAACCCAATTTCAGCTGCGGACCGATCTTTGGCGCTGGGGCGGATTTACTCATTGCTAGCAACTGCAACGTGACGATGGAATCGTACTCCAACTTTCCTCACTCGTACGATGGGCCTAACGCCGTGTTCGGCCATTTGTTCGGAGATTACAATTTCTCCATTATGGACTACGAAGTGTTTACGCTGGCTCCATCGTCGGCTCCGGTTGGCAATAAGATTAAACACGACCGGTATCCCTGACCGCTCGCTGCTGAGAATCACAGGTCGGCCGTTTCTTTTCTATACTCATTGCATTTAATATACTCGGTGGTGTTCGTACGATCCGGTTTTAGTTTTAAGAGATCCAATAAAATGGTTTCTAATAAGTTTATTGATGTGTGTATGCCTTCGGAGCGCTCTTAACTACTACTAAGTAGTGGGAAGTTAAGCGGTTTTTACTGATAATTTTCGGCGAAGAAGAAGTCGCAGAATCCGTAATTTAGTTCACTCCATCAGCGAATCGAAAGAAATGAACGAATGTTAACGAGTAACTGCATTATTTTTCGGACTCTAAACTCCCCAAGGAATAATTCTTTTTATCAAAATATCGAATGTAGAATTAAGATGAACTCTACCGAGAGTGGCTTAACTTAATACTCGAGTCGATCAATCATTTGTCGGTCAAAGATTATGCAATGGCCCTGGAAAAAGTCGAAGGGCCCCCAGCGGAAACCATTTGTAAACGAGTTCAACCCTGAGTTAGTTGTCTGCCAAAACACGACACTAAACTCCGCCACATTGCTGCAATGTTGCGCCCCGTGCGCCCCAAATGGACACGCTGTTCGCCCGGGATGGGCTCATTAAAGCGCAGTAAAGCGCTTCATATTGATCGATATGCCAATCATTCACCGTTTCACCGACCGAACCGAACGCGTCCGGGGCGCCCACGGAACCAACCCGGGGATGTGTTGCTTCGCCCTCGTCGATACAATGCCCTCGGGCCTCGAGCCAAGGATTGGAGAAAGGCAAAAAACCGGAGAAGTTCTAGCGGAGAAGAAGAAACTGCAGCTCGCCGGTGCCCCAGCAGCGAGCGTACTCTAATAATGCAATCAACCTCTGCTGCTGCTGCTGGTGGAGAAGAATTCTGCAGTCGACCGGCACACCGCGGCCGTTGCGACCTCGCTCTGCCCCGGCGCGCGTTCGCTCTGGGTCACGCTGGGTTGCTTGGTCGTGAGCGGTGGCCCCCATGAAATATATTTGCTCCGTGGGATATTTGCGGATTGACGGAGCTACCGATCGGCAAGATAGATCGACATTCTGGGCCTCGCCGCCGGTTCCTGGGCAGCGCGCCCATTCACTCATCATTCTTGTCCGGGCGGGCGGGTGCGTACGGCAGCATCTGCCGCCGCGGTTCGAAAAGTGACACGCCGTCTCGTGCACTATGATCCGCCAGAATTAAGCCTATTAATTATGTCCCTTTGCGCGCGCGCGCGCTACGAGTCCAGTGCGCTAATCTCTGCGCCCTCTGGCAGCGAAGATTAATATCGTAGCGAAAGTTATCCATCAAACGCCGCCCGGTGCTCGCGGGCCGACGGCTCCAGATTTCGCCGTTCTCGAACCCGAGCGCAGCAGGCTGCCGGCAGGGCCAAGCATGTGCACTCGATTCGGTCATGCGCTCCGCGGCTGCAGCATGCCTGCCTGCATGCCCTGCAGGTTAGCAAAATCTCGCGAAAGCCCGCGCGCCGAGATACGATTGTCGACAGAAATATTTCAGGCACGCTGGCCGGCCGTCCGTCTGTCTCGGGGCCGCGCAATGCGGCAGTAGGTAGCCGTGGGGCCGGTGTCCCGGGCTCCGGGCCCCGGGGCCCCATATTGACCGGGCTCAATAAATCATTCATCAGTTTCGGAATGCTTTCCCGGGTGTTGCGGGTTTATGTTGGCATGCGCGCGGTCCCTATTACATATGCGCGATGGACCGGAGCGGGCGCACACACGGACGGACAGATAACCTGCATCCCGAAACAATTCCAATTCCTTGCAGCGGTCGGAGCAGTCCTTCGTCCAGATGCGCGCACCGCTCGCGGTCGGATGATCGATGCTAATAAAATTAAGCCCTTGTCATTATATGGGTATTAGCTTTTGTCCGGTCCGCGTGTCCGCGGGGCTACTGCGCGTAAGTTCAGCGGCAGCGGGATATATCAATACCAGCGGGGGTCGGGAGGCCTTCGCCTCCGCGTTGGCCAGCTGCGCGCGCCCGGTGAGTGTGCGGGCAGCATACGATGCGTGTGGACCGTGGGGCCCAGATGCCCGGTGGGGTGGCCGAAGAATGCTGAACCGGCAACTGCATTTTCGCAGCTTCTGACAAGCGATGGATCCGATAGCGCACTGACCTTCTGAACTTCGCCGCCACCGACGCCCGGACCGGCTCTGGCGGGTGTTTCTGGTTCTGGATCGTCCGGCAAATGCGCCGTCCCTACACGCACATCGGGGCGTCGGACGAGATTTACTGCGCCGGGACACCGGTTCCCGGTAATCGATTTGAGTAATTGTAACTGTATAATTAACCTTATCATACCGGGCTCGGTCCGGTAACGAATGACTGCACTGCGGCTAATGGCACTGGTCTGGCATTTTCGCGTGGGCCAACGGCTGGAATCGATGGTCAAAATACAACAAAACGCGTCCCGATCGTGAGCGATGGTGTTGGTTTAATGGGCAGCGCTGTTGTCTGTCAACTGGCCGGTCACGGGTTCGAGACCCGTTCCTCACGCCGGCCTGCAACCTGTTCCAGTCGTCCGCTTTCTTCTCTTGTAGCTGGTGGTGTGTCTCTCTGCGACTTCGCCTCGGCCCAGCTACGAGTGGTAATCGTGGGTAATTTAATTTCCTATCAGGCGCAGCATTCCAGTATCGCACACCACCCCTTCTTAACTAGCTTTCCTGTTATCATCCAACGGAACGGGGACACACGCGCTGTGAGTGTGTGGTCCCCCCGATCAGATTTCCTCGATCGCGCGCGCGGGCGCAAGAAGCAGGTTGTGGCGTGTCGCGCTGTGGGGACGGCTTATCGCGTGCCATCGACAGAGAGAAGCCCGTGCAGAGTAGTGCGGGAGAGACACGGAATTACCGCGGGTCCCGGGGACCATCTTCGGTCATTTACGAATGCAAGGTGTTAAAGGGTAGTCACCATTACCAGGAGGACGGCCGACTGAGAGTGGGTGGGTGCGATGGCGTGCGTTTTTCGACGCAACCCGTCGTCGTCGTCGTCGTCACGGTCGCTGGCGTATTCAGGCGTTCAGGGGTTCGGCTTAACCGTTCTGGCCGCCCCGGGCATTGTTGCATAGGAGAAGCCCCCGAGAAGGGAGGAAGGGACAGACAGAGAGAGAGAGGAACGGCTGACACTCACATGCTGCAAAGGTCACTATTAAAATGACCTCGAACTTGGTGGGTGCCCATATTTATAAACACCCTTTTCCGGGTGGGCAGGAACCGGGGACCGAAGACCGGGGCCCCGGAGTGGCCACACGGACTGTGGCGGGCCACGGCCAACACAACCGAAAGGGTCCCACGACGGGCATATTGACTCATGGCAGCAAAGTAGTAACGTCAGAGCTTCATAAATATTTATCCACATGCACATCGGGCTCGCAGGAGTCGGCCGGGCCGGGATTGGAATAATGTGTGCAAACATTTCGCCCATTTTGTGGATGGCGAGCGGGGGCTCCCCTCGGTCCGCGGTCCACTGGCCCAAGGAAGATGCATTGTATGCGCAAGGCAATCGGGCGTGCGCTGGGAGAGTCGAGAATTAGAATCCTTAACGCCACCGGGTGCTGACGCCACCGGGTGGTGCTCCACTGCCTGCCGGGTGAAGCCCTCCCTCTCGCCTCACTGAAACTAGATTAAAGGGAGCTGTGGGGATTGATGGGGTCACCGTGAACCTCATGAAGCCTCCCGCGCGCTCTGGCGGTAACCACCGTATCTTCTCGAAGTAGCCTCATGGAGCATGGGAAAATATTGGCCCCAACGGTCTTGACGTCACCAACGGCGAAGACGACGACGGCGAAACCCGCCGGTCGCTGGTGCGGTAAGTGCGCTCCGAATTACTTTTCACGGACATCATAAATCAGTTCGGGCTCGGGAAATGAGGGTTGCTATCAACGGCGGGCGGCGAACGGCGAGATGGATCACCTGAACTGATGGCGGCAAAGTATCCAGCCATCGTGGGTTGTTTTGGGCAAATATCGTTCCACATTAGTACAAGTTTTAATTAAGGCCGCGCGCTATGGTTTCATTACGCTGGGCGATGTTGCAACCGCAGACGATTTCTGTAATGCGTCTCTACTTCTGCAACAGAAGAGAGTCCTGAGAATTTTGGAATTTTATTTTGGGTTTTTCTGCTAGAAAAGTAAGTGGTATAATCTGGTCGGAAGGTACGATGTGATTTTTGAACTACAGAACCATTTCATTTCTTTTAGAACTACAATTTCGTGGTTGTCGACTCCAGTGATTTTCCCCAAATGTAGACTGCCTTTAACTATATGGTTATGATCGTAACAAAAAACGTTTGATGATTCATCCAATTCGTGGTGGCTGTGCGATGAGTCTAAGGTTTCAAATTCTAGAGGATTCCAGAGGAAATGCGGATTAAATGAATCATTATATCGAATTTGTGCGATTCAACGAGCGAGTAAATCATCCGTCATCATCCTGTCACTGCAAAATTAAAGTTGGTGCTTAATATGGATCTCTTCGTTCGAATAGTATAGAAAAAGTAGGTTCTATCAATCACGATATGTTCTTCGTACTATTTGTCCCATCCTATGTAAAGACCATAATCGTTAATGTAATTCTATGTTCTTTCCTACCATTAAAAGGCAAAGGCAGAGGACCCTATTCTTTTGGAAAACGACGAAGGGAGGACCACTAAAGTCAATTCCGAGCGATAATCTGGCGGTAACAATTTTTGGCCTGCAATTACGGAAGATATGGACTTAAAAGATATGTGGTTTAATCGGTTTTGGACCTACTGGTGTTTATGGTGACAACCTTGCAACTTTGGAGCCTTAAAAATGTTTTATTATTAAATTATCAATAAAATTTAAATTTTAATATTAACGAAATTGCAAAATAGTAATTAAAAAGATCAGAATCGACTTTTGCCACAGGTCCCGAGGCGGCCATCTGAACGATATTGTGGTTAACGTATAATGATATATCGAATATTTCATTAAAAACTTAATTTTTCATGTGTTTTTTTTTAAATTTAAGTTCTTCAAACTAGCAAATAAAGAACGCTGTAAATCAGGCACGAATCATCACACGAACAGACACCTAGAAACTGCCGAAAAGCCGAAGACCAGTGTCATTCGGAACGACGACCCTAATTATAGTTGAAGTTGTCAAGAGCACTATGCAAATATCGTATGATACTTCTTTTAGATAAATATTGTCTAATATAGACCCCATTCGGATTGGATCCGAGAAGTTCTTCGGAACTGCCAAGGTTAGTAGATATAGTCTAGAAATATGAAAGAAAAACGGATGAATAAGATTGAACGTAGACCGCGACACCGAATTAATTATTTGTGTCTTCAATTCTTTTGAGTTAATCTACCTTCACTCAAGAGGGTTGAGAGGGTCACCTTGTACTCAATCAGAACATTAAATGGACAAAACATTTTTAAAGGGCATAGACCTAGTTTGAATAGGGACGAATTGTTCCATAAACTCTACATCGCCCGAACTTAGTTTCATAATGTCCATAAGCCTAATCCCGACTGTCGAAGCCGGTAGCGCACGGACACGGGAGAAAGCCCGAGCCCGGAATGCCGGAACGCCCCGTCGTCGTCGTCGACGTCGTCGTGTCGTGTGGTTTGATGGATGTAGTCAGGCGCATGAAGTGCTAAACAAATCATCGGCCGATCACACCGAGCCGATTACCGTTGACATAATCGACGCTATTCATTATGTTCCCATGATCCTCCGCGGGCCGGCCGCGAACCGCTTTCTCGGCCCCACCGACCCCCCCATTGCCACGATCCACCTCCGATCAGCACCGATCGATCGTAGGCCGATTTTCGAAGCCAAATTCGCTGCGCTCGTGTGCGCATCGGCCCCCAGCCCGGCCCGGCCCGGCCCAGGGTAAATAGCTCATAAATTATAGATCATCGCTCTGGAGGCCAATTGTCTGGTGCATAGTGGTGGGCCGGTGCATCGATGGGCACCCATCGGGCACACCGGCTCGGCCCCGGCTCGGTCTAGGCGGGTCCGAGTTGAGGAACGGGAACGAAACAATGCATCACAATTGGGCTATCGCTCTGCTTTTTACTCCAAACTGTGGCGCTGGCGCTGAGGGCCAGCCACCGATCGGCCCAGGATGCTCGGTGAGGCCGGTGAGTCTCTGAGTCGGGTGGCCGCCCCCGCCGGATGCCGATGCAACCGGGAAGGGAAAGCAAGCGACGGAGGGGACCTCTAATCGGGACCAAATCACTGCGCTAAAGGTTAGACGACGGGACGGCGTTCGTTCATTACCGTCTTTGTATCGGTACTTGGCATGCACCTTGGCACGGTGCGGCCCACGGCCCCCCGATTGCCATCACGGAAATGGCGGCCAGCCGGCCAGCCGGCCACGGTTTTCGGTCAATATTTGTGCGCGACGGCGGCACGCGCTTTTCGTCCAGTCAGGACAGCTTCGACCGATTTCTTCTTCGGTGCAAGTGAGCTCAGGTGATCTTTAGGACAGTGAAACGGAAGCATCCGGCCCGGGGATTGGGCTGGGGCACATCCGGTTTCAGGGCACCGAAGATGAGCTCGGGTTTAATTGAAAGGCGCCCGGCTGCGGCTGCGGCGTCTGCGTGGTCGAGGAATGTCCGCCAGCCCAACTCCACCAGCCCGCCAGCATTCGCGCCACTTTCCAAAGCCGTTTCGGCGAGCGGAGTGGAGCTTGCGGCCCATCGAGATACGATCAGGTGTTGTGCACGTGGGGATGCATCATCCACTCACTTATCATCTGCTTTCGCCGCGTGTGAATTGTGATTGCGACCTCTGCTGCGCAGTGACTGCGCCTATGTGGGAAAGGCGAAACCTTGGGAATGTGCATTGTGTTCCCAAATGGCCAGGATGGTCGACGCTGCACTCGGACTGTGGCTGCGGTTTGGACTGCCCCGTCTGCGGCCCCGACCCTCACCCGGGACTGTGGACTGTACCCGTGGCGGGTCGCAATTTGTACCGCGCCGACCCATTCGCCGCCGCCTAATCTATCCTCGATATCAAACATAACTCAATTACCATAAACCGAGGATATCGCCGCGGCTCCGCGCCACTCCATAGGAGGCTTGGATTCTGCGGCTCGGACAAGATCTGGCCGGACGTCTAGGAAGGCGTTCCTGGCCGCGCGCCCGCGATCCCTGGCAACGGTATTTTGCTGCTCGTTTGGAAAACAATGGAACCTTCGCCGCCGGAACCGAGGAGATGCACCTTTCTCGGGCGATGTTGGCGATTCGCCAGTGTCCGAGGCCGAGGACAGGGCAGATTACGGCGAGAGGTTCCTAGTTGAAAGGGGGTAGGGATGCGTTGCATTTGGGACCTGCTCACACATTCGATCGCCGTGTCCACTCGACCTCGGACCAGGGACTGTTGAGGGTGTCGGACTTGGGGATTGGGGTAGTAAATCCAGAGTCCTGGTGATTTGGGAGCTGCCAGAGCCAGAATGCCAGATTTGTTGCTGTTAACCCCCACCCGAAAAAGGGTTTATCGATCGAGATAGAGTTGTCCGTGGCTTCGGTGATCTTGGAATCCCCTTAGAAAACTTCGCGGCCTCCGAGATTCGGGATTCGGGATGACAGTTAAACCTGTCGGTCGGCGGTCCTGGCCCATTTTGATGGTAATTTGATGATAAATCTTCGAGCTTTACTAGAGTGTGGTTGTTTCGGGCGAGTAATCATAAATTCCCGGCGATGGATTCCGGCGTTTAACGACGAGTCGTTTTAGCCCCTTTTTAAGATTTTTGGGGATTGCCCGATAGTGACCACCGTGCGTCGAATTACGTCGTTGTACTGTGCGAGATGCGAACGGGGCACACCGAACGGTTATGATTAATTCATCGATTAATGCTGATTTTATTTTCACGACCGTGCCGTGGCCGGAGGGTTTGATGAGTTTCTTTCAAATATAGAGATCACCCCGAGTGGGGCCGTCCTGAGGGGTTGATTAGGAGAGTTCGGTTCGTTCTCAAATCGTGAAGATTTATCGATGCTGGGCCGGCCTCCTCGAGCCGCGGTGGCCTCGGGCGCCCAGTTGCCATACGGCAACATTTGGACAGCCGTTAAAATCGTTTTTAATTTGAAGCGATCTGGAGTGATTGGACGACTCGGGTTGGTGCCGGTTGCCAAGGAACCAAGAAAAAACACAAAATCAAAACAAACCAAGAATATGATGAAGACCCGCCCGGGTATTTGGCCGGAAGGGTTCAAAGCAGGTGAGATAATCGCGTCGTTAAAATGATGATTTATACCAACAGGAAACCAATCGGACCCGCGATCGACATAAATGATCGCCAGATCGCAGCGGTCACTGATCAAGAACCAGTTTGTGGACCGATTAGTGCCAGAAACGGAGATGCTGACCCGGCAGCTGCAGGTTGGGCCCTGGCCATTGCGTGAAAGATGGATTTGGGGCGCTCTAGTCGCAAAGCAAGCTCACGAATCACCTGTTTTTGGCAGTGCATACAAGTCACGGTCGCCGGTTTCCAGTAAGACAGAGAGCAGAGTCCAGAATAAGGATCATAAATGGGGCAACAATATAAAACAAAAGTGCACGTCAGCAAGAGAAGAAACAGATAGTGTTCTTGCATTGGTTAATGGACATGCCAAAGTTCCATATGTGATTATGTGATTATGTGCTTTGGTAATGTTCCTTGGTCGATCAAGACAAGAAGACGATTGATTAGAGTAGACTCAGGTGCGGACAAATGAAAATGGCCTGGTAAGAAGTGGCCGTCAGCTACACTTGTATGTTCAGAAATTGGGCGGACCAAAGCACAGTAAAGAGTTTTTAAACACTACTTAACTCAGTGAACTTCTACGCTATACGGAAACCGAACCCTGGCCAGTGCTCTGGTGACTATTTCTGCATAGTGATCCTTAAGCCTAAAATCTAACACAACACCTAGGTTACGAAGTGCATCAACTCCACTCCATGACAGTTCAAGATTCAAGGATGATCTTATCCAAAAACAGCGCTAGACATTTTCTACTTGAAACGTTACACTTATTAACCTTGGAAGGTACACAGAGTTGGGCAGAATGGCATCGACTTTATTTGTGTAGTCATATAAATCAGTTTGTGGACTGCAATGGCGATCTCATGGCAAAGGCTTACTAATTGGTTGACATGAAGTTTGAGTTATTTGGCTCGGAACTGAGTGGAATTAGCCCAAACCCTCGCACAATTTATAGTTCGCTCCAGAAGCACTTAAGTAAAGAAATGGCCCAAAAAAGGTTCCTCTCAAAGGTGTCGATAGAAGCCATCTTCCAACCTGTCGAATGGATCCTTTTCGCCGTAGCGCTGACTTGTGGTAGAATTTTAAAATTTGTTTGCATCAAAAGAAGAAAAAAACAAATCCAAAAACGAACGAATCATCATGCCGGGGCTTTAGTGGCGTTTCGTCTGACCGCCCGCCCGCCCGGTGACACATTTGGACGGCCAACCCAAAATTTTCATAGAATTCCCATAGAAAAAGCTTGTTTGTATTTTATCTTCACACTTATTAGTGTGGAAATCAAGCCAAGAAACCAAGACGTATCCGCCGTCGGAGTCCAATTCATAAATATCGGCAGCCCGCGATCCGGTTCGGAACGGTCCCGGCAGGAACGCCGCCCCGCTCACACCGTCCGCTCCACGCATAGAAACGGAGTTTCCGTGTTTGTTTAAGCGCACCTAAATGAGACCATTTGCTGTCCGGAGGAATTGTGTTTTAAAATTCCACCACAGGTTTTACGATTCATTTTCATTATTAAATTGCTGCTATTTAGGATTAAATTACCGTTTCCACGGGTTACACCGCGGTTGCACTGGTTCGGGCACCACGTCCCTTTCTTAATCTCACGCCTCACGACCACGCTCTCGGAACCGTGGCCCCCGGGAGATGACGCGCGTCATGGAAATTTATGGAAATACGAATGATAATCAATTTTTGTCGAGCGATACGAGGTCGAACGATTTGAAAGGTGACCACCGATCGATTACATCTCACACATTTCGGGCACGCTGGCGATCGGGCCGACAGGGCAGGTTCTGATCGCTTCGAAATATCCGTGACAAAAAGCGTCGACATGAGGGCAGGTTGATATTTATGAATAAATTTACCTTCATTACTCCAATAGTTTACCGAATTTTACGATCACCGCATCAGCGCCCAGCCCCGGTTCGGGTCCGGGTGATGGGTGAACGTTGCGCTCCCTGGACCATGTTACATTTCGACAGCGGAAAAAAGGGTAACGAAACAAGAGGAGACAACCTCCAAAAATTCGTGCCGTCAGGCCAGCGAGGTGTCATAAGTGCAATTCCGATGCTGGTGATACGAAGCCAGCAGACGTCTCATCTTTCCCCGATGCTCGACGGAGCGGTTGTTTGTTGTGACAGAAGCGGTCCGGATTTGCCGGAACGGCCAACAATTGTGGGAGGTCCTTGTCGCATTCGCCCAATGAAGTGGATTCAATTAGTCAACTAACTGGCTTCAACTATCAGTATATGTAACGCAGAAATTGGAAAGAGAAACTTGTGTAGAGAATCTGATGTTAATAGTAGCAATGGAATCGGATCAGGAGTTGTTGTTTTTGGTTGATGAAGTTCGTGGCCATTTTCGCAAACCCCAAAATGACACGACCTTGAAGAATGATGGAGGCCATAAAGAGCTGTTAATTGGAATCGGCACCCTGCTAGGCGTTTGCGAGACGATGTTTTGCTGTCGAGCATCATAGAACTCCCGCCGATAGCAGTCTGTGGAGAGCATTACGAAGGACCACATTTTAAGGACCAGTTCGCTCGGGTTCGAGACGTTGCGTGTCAGAATTTTATACGATCAACCGCAGCGGAACGCTTTACTTTCAAAACTGAAGCGACCGATTGGCCACTAAAACCATAAAGTTGTTATACATACCTATAAAACGTGTTAAGATCGGACACGATCAACCATATATATATCTCACTGTTTATGGAATAGTTTTCGAATCCAGACGTCCAGATGGGTCTGACAATGCTTTCCAGCGATGGGCGTTTTTATGGTGATAGTGGCGCAAATTGTGGCACGAAAATTATATTTTTAATATAAAAATCATCATAATTAAGTTGATTCTGCCAAGAAAACCGAAAACTACCAACAAATTGCGAGAGTCTCTAGTCTCATCTGTTGAAACTAACTAATGGAAATTCGGATCGTCAGCTTCAATGTAAAGTGTTCGATAAGTATAAACCGCATGCTAAAATGCACGAAGCTTTCGTGCTAATGCTAAGCAGATGCTTCTCCGAACAGCAAATACCGCAAAAGCAGGAACCTTTATGAACTTGTTCCCGGGATTAGCATAAAAACCAGATGCGCCATTCGACAGGAGCAAGCTCGAAGGCGCTCGAAGCGGTTCCGGAGCGCCACATAAATAAGGCCCTATTACAAGAAGTACAACACACAAGGTATCGAGGACGTAATTTGGAATGGTTACGATTGCGGGACCATCCCGGGCCGCTGGCGCACTACAAAGTAGTGCGCCGTGCGCCGTTAAAACTGTTACCATTTTCTCACTCGCGCCAGAATCGGTCCATTTGCAGCAATAATCGGAGAGCCCTGCGAGCGACACATTCTTGGACCGCATTCCCAGAACCGTGGGCAAGAAGAGGGAATGCGAAGCAGAACGCTGAGCCGAAGTGGATCATATTTTAGCGAATTATGAACAAAAATATGAACATTTCGCCTAATTAGCATTATCATAATCATAAAATATTGTGTCTATTAATTTGAAATCGCTTTTATTGCGGATTTTAATACAAATACCAAGCGCACCAAGCGATGTGCGTGTGGGAAGAATGAAGAGCTCACCCTGGTTATGCTAGCAGACAGCACAAATTAAAGTTCACCTTCTGGCCGCGGCCACGGGCATTGCGAAGTGCTCGCGGGCGAAATGTGTAGCATTCGTAGCAACTATAGAGAACCCAACCCCGACGACGCAGGATAAGGGGTAGCTGGTAGCTGCTGCATCGCGGTCTCAAATCACCGTCACACATAAAGATGGCGATCAATGGGTAAAAAATGGCATGCGCTGGATGTGTTGCGATTACCAGCCCAGGCGGCAGAGGCGGCCCATTACGGGACGAAAGTGGACAGTAAAAGCATTTCGCGCGAAGCCTTTGATTAAATACCGTAAGAAGGAGGACATCGATATCGAGTCTTGGGGAACGGTTCGCTAGAATTGATGGGAATATCATCTGCTCTGCAGATGATCTGACAGGTGACATGTAATTACAGTGCAGAACCGAGAGCAGAAAGGTTTCATTGAAGTTATATAAATTCTTTACAAAATCCGCCATTTGATTATTATCCATTTAGTTTAATAATCATCAACAACCGATTTGATCAGTACAGTACCAGGCTGTTCAATAAGTTTGGTGTTTCGATAATAAAACAACAAATTTTTGGTTTGAAATACACTGTATGTTGTTATCATCATTTAATGACAAACGCTTTCCACGCATGATTTTTTTCAGATCTGAAAACAGATGGGAGTCGCTAGGGGCTAATATCCTGTATTTTTGCTACGATTTCAGGTGTTGTTGTTTTTGAACGTCCTTGACATGGATCGTCTTCAATAAACGTTTAAATTCAGGAACCCATCTGTCCACTGTACTAATTGAAGGCGGAGAGTCCTTAAAGACATTCAACATTCGTTCATAAATTCCCTTTGCTTTTAAACCTTCAAAAATAATAATTTAATCACTGAACGATACTTGATTTTTTTCATTATAAAAAATACTATGACACGTCGACACTAAATGGCTTGTAAAAAAGATTTAAGTGATTGATTGAAATGAAACTTTACGTTCATATGAAGAGTGTACCAACATAACAAAATAAACTTAGGCTAGTAGCAAAGCCCTCTGTTACTGAACCGCAAAACTTTTTGAACAACCCAGTATTTAATCAAACTATTCCTTCGATTGCTTTGCGATTTTTGTAAAATTCCAAAAGCAATATTTCGAAGCCCGCTCGAGGTCGGCATTCCGATGACGCCTGCGCGTTGAATGGAGCCAACTAGACGAGCCGAGCAGAGCCGACTGTCATTATGTCAAGAAATGTCAAATCTCCATTTTTGGGAGTGCTTCAGTGCTGCCATCCCGGTCGATGAGCAATAAAATGTGATTGGTCGTCGCGCACGGAGAGGCAGTTAAACCGATCACTCATCCGTCTCCAACCGTTCCAAGCCTGGAGTGGCCAAGGAGTATGGTTTCGAAAAATAAAAATAAACAAAACTGTTGCAATCTGAAATGTATCGATGCTTTCCTCGCATGGCGGGCGGAGGAACCAGCGGGCGGTGGCCGACCGGCCGTCCGGATCCCGGCAGTTGCGGGGTTCGTAAAAAATAGATTAAATGGGTAGTCCATTCAGGTCACGCTTATGATTAGGTTTCCTGCCTGCTCCTGCCGTACCGAACTGGAGCCTTCAACTCGGCTCGTCGAACTTGACGACAGGGCCCGCGCCGGTGACAATGCCATGAATGACAAAACAACTCATTCCTGGCAGAGTGCACGGCAGCCGCCCGCCCGCCCGCCGCCCAACGAACCCTCCGGTATAACTTAATTGGCAGTGGTCTCGAGATGGTATCTCGTTCGTTCGGGGCGAACCCGAGTCTGAGCTCGTAAGCTCCGCGGGCTCCTGGGACAGGTACTATCGGAGATCGTCCATCTGTGCGGTATCGTAGATTACCATTAGATTGTCAGCAGGTTGCTCCAAACAATCACCGCCGTCCTCGGCCGTCCGCCTGCCCAGGGCTGGCGGCCTCTGATGAGCGGCGACCTCATAATAAAATTTTAGTAGAGCGATAATTTACATCTTTAGTCGTGATTATTATTGCATGCTTTTTATGCTGATTAGGCCCAATAGGAGATTTGAATTACCGAATTTGGCCACGGTGCGAGCCGGTCCGCAGGTCCACGGCGCGCACGCGATCCGGATCGGCACCGATCGGCATTGATGAGCCACCGTAACAGGTCCGAAATGCGCTCCGGAAAAGAGCGTGCTTTTCGTTCGAAAGTAAGCCATTTGTTTGTGTTTTTCGCACGCCACGCACGCAGACATTGGAGAGCACGCCAGATCCCACCGCGGTCACGAGATAGAGCACCGGGGTGCAAGTTGGAGCACCGGCGGCCTCGTGGAGTGGAGCCTGCACGAAGCCCACATCTCTCACAAATAGTTCACACCTTAGCGCTCTGCTTAATTTTGCACAGTCGGGTGGTAATTGGGTTGTCTCGTGTCTCGAGCGCGTCCAGAAACGCGCCTTCTAAGGAGCACGAGCTCGCACGCCACGCCGACGGTACAGGTGCCACCTTCCGATCCGCGGATGCTAAGTGACCGATTAGTGCTAAAATAAAACGGCACTCACGCTGGCAATCACACACGGAGTCCGACTCGGTGGGGTGTTTCCAACGGCACCGGCCCTGGCCAAGTTATTTATGAGACTTACGATCGAAAAACATTTGTCGGTCGGACCGCTCGGACCGATGAGGATATGTTCTTGGGGTGCGCGCGCGCGCGCAGGCAAATTGCGCGGTCACAATAGGGCCCCGAGATAATCGCGGTCCGCAGCCTCTGGGGGGGTGCCTGGATGGGGTCGTTTTGTAGTTCACTTGGTTCGTTAGCATGGCCGTGCCGTCTGCCGGGGGCCGGGTTCCGGTTGCTCCACAACCAGCACCCCCTGCGGTGCACTATGTTTATAGGAAAATAAATTCGGTGACGACATTGTAATAAGGTTCCGAGGGTTCGCAGTTGTCGCCGTGGCCATTGTCCGAGGTGGGTTCGGTTCGTCGGAACTAGATTATCATGCTCCAGAACGCGAACGGTGCACGGTGTGCCCGCTGCGCTGGAGTGTTCTGGCCTCTGGTGATTGGCCGCCGATATGGGCCGGTTTATTTATGCGAATCGGATGATGGAGGTGCTACAATTACCGATGGTTAGTTGCGGACAGTTTTCGCGGCTGCTCGACGACGAACCAGGCACTGTGGTGGAGCCTGGTAAGCTGGTGTGAAATGGTTTTTACGCTAATATCACTGCAAAAGCAATTTGGAATCAATGGGATCCTGTTTGGGGAGAAGCTAAAATATTGTTAATGTGTTAGGAAGAAAATCTTTGTGACATTTGAATTTTCTCTATTTTAATCTTTTGAGTGAACACGGCAAATAGCGAAACTCAATTTCGTTTTCAGTCATTCCCCAGGACCAACAAGATCGATGCTACTTAACTCATAGCGTATTTTGAGAAAATGCGAAACAGCATGGGCTTGGCATGCGGTTCATTGTACAGTCCTCAGGAATTATTTGGATCCAGTTTGTTTAGATTAAGTTAGATAATTCAATTAAGACTTAGCGAGGTCTTTTCACACACAACAATGTTCATCAGTCACCTACATGTTCTCAATGATTGGCTGGTCTGCACAGCGATGTGAATAGCCCAAAACCTTAATATCACCGTCTCTGAGGTGCAATACTACTTGTGCCTATTGGATCTTGTTCCTCAAGATGTCATCCATCATAAATGATTTTCTTTCAACACGAAGCAAGTCCGGGATAAGGCGTTCGCGCGGTGGAGGAAATGCCCAGGCATCTTCCATGGCGCTTAGATTTAAGTTTAAGCTATGGCTATAGAATTAATAAATACCGCACAGTTCAATAGAAAATCATAATTCGCATTGAAGAGCAGAAAAAGAAAAGACAAGAGATAGTTGAGATTTTTTAAATTTGTCAGCAATAATACCTTGAACATTACCTTCATTTTCATAACCCTTGATTATTCAGACGACTATTACCCCGCTTTTTTCTGTTCCTTTACCATTGGTTCTTTCACTATTTTAGCTCATATTTATGACCATTTGACGTTCTGGATCGATTCGATCGAAACTATTGTAAACTTAGTTTAGATTATTCAAGGATATGGTGCTTTTACAAGCTAAGAAACAAAACTATGTTTTAAGAATTCTTCATCGCGCGTTTCCCACCTAAAATGCTGCATTTGATTAGTTGATTTTGCATTAGTGAACATATGAAAGCTACTGTAGTTACCGAATTGAATACCGACAGAAACGAAGGAGTTAGATATAAAAAATCGAAAACTAAATTGAATCAAAGTTTTTTTTGCAATAATTGAATTTATGTTGCTCTAAATATGTGCGTCCACTTTTTTTTATTTGTATCAATGAACCCACAAAATAGCAGTAGAATTATTATTATGAGTGAATGGATGTTTTGGATTGGATTTGAAATGGATTGAATTTTGATTGACCAAAGGAAATGTTCTTGTCGTAGGAATGTCAAAGGAAAGTCCTAGTATTTCATAAAATCTTTTTTTTCTTCAAATCTTACTCCTTCAGAATATGAAGCAGTGTATCTGCTATTTTGCATTAAACTATGTCCTAGCTTAAAGCTACAGCTTCTTGATTGAAGTGTCACGTAAATTTTCTCACAAGAACCACAACTACAGCTACCATTATTTAACCGTTCTTTGTAGCTTCTGTGTTTTGTATTATTTTAAACTCTTTTTGTTTCATAAAAGTACAATCCATCGAATACGTCTAGAATTATGATCACACTTTCGTAAGGATGTAAGGTGAATCAGGAGGACTGTGGCCCGCCTGGCTCGCGTTGGAACTGGCAGAGGCGGCTGATAAAATAACTGCACTTCTAATTATTTATTACGCTCAATCGTGGAGAATGTCTCAATTGTAAAAATTAGGAAACAAAACTTAACACGTACATACAAGCCTCATGATTGGTCCTGAGCATCCTGAGCAACATCCTGAGCATCAGCGTATTTTTTTCCAAGCAGTTCTCAAAGAAACCTCATTCTCATTGCGCGAAGGTAAGCCACCGCACGAGCATTTCGCTCCGAAAGCTTCACATTAAAAGGCGCCGTGGGCTAATAAATCAAATTCGATAACATTTGAACGGCTAAAAATGGGATGCATTTGAAATCGAAATTACACACCGGCCCCGGCCATGGCAGACGCCAGCGTAACAAGCCGCTTTTCGCTGGTCGGCGGATCGAAAGGTGGCGAGAGATCGATCAGTGCGACCGGGAGCCGGGGGAAAGTTCTACACACAGGCACAGGCTACAGGTCCGGGGTGCGATCTTCGCGATGCTTCGACACCTTCGAAGGGATCCCGGAACGGTTGGCCCCAGCCAGCCGGCCGGCCGGGCTGGTCGCCTCGTCGGCAAAAACACCGTTTATCCATTCGTTTGAATTAATCGACACTCTCCGCCGCGTCGTGACTTGATTGGAATTCATTTATTGTTGCTTCCCGCTGCCTTATCGCTGCCACATTTATTTCATCCGCTCGTCCGCTCGTCCGCTCGTCCGGGGCAGCGCTTATCTACCAGAAGCATTTAATATATGTCACCGAGGCAACAAATCCGCCGTCGGATCGGTTGGAGTTGGTGGAACGGCGTGGCACGGCGATCCGGATACCACTTTGGACTGTGGCCTCGGCTCGGTCGGGGTGGGCGGCAGTGCGAGCGGTCAGCGACACGGTCAGCTGGTATCGGTTGACACGCTACAAGAGTATGCCCAACAGCTTAAGATTAATTTCTACGCTTCCATACCGACGACGCCCGGTTAGGCGCTTACCGGTGGCAGCCAGCTCGTCCGCGGCCGTGCCGTACGGTTTTGTGACACTCTCCGCGGGGGACGGGGGGAGGGCTGGGAGGCAGCAGTAGTAATAGTAGTCGTAGCCGTCGTGGTAGTACAAGCCTAACCACATTCCACAAATCTGCGCGCCAGCGAAGAGGCGCAAAATACCGGCGACGACGGGTTCGCACCTTCGCCATCGGCGCAGTCACCCGGGCCCGGGATGATCGTGGCTCATGGATAATTATTGATGCTGCTCTCAATTTCGTATTTAAATAAGATTAATGATAATCGGCGGTCGGCGGGCTCGGGCGCGGGCTCTGGATACTCTACTTTCGGCTGTCGATCGCGGGCTGTCCGTCTGTGTGGCTTTGTCGCCTTTTCGTCGATTCGTTGCTCCTTTCTGTCTTCGGCCGGATTGGCCCTGCTGTGATCGCTCGAGACCGTTGATCGTTGGGGCCGGTTATTTGATACGCTTTCTGGTTTCATTTTGTTGTTGCTTTGGGCTCGCAACAGCTTACAACTGTTGATGTGGAAGTTGTCGTCACCGGAGGCTCGGTTGCGCTGGTTTGATAGGGGCCGCTTTGTCGGTGTGCCACGATCATCCACCGCCAGGACCGGCGCAACCTGCTCGCGCGCGAGGCGTACCAGCGAATCCGCGTGATTATAATACGCATGATTTATCATCAAAGACAAATGCAGCATGCTGCGCTGTCGACGTCGCCGGTGGAACGCCGTTCCGTTGAAGGTGATAACGAGTGTTATTAATCTTTTTTTCGGTATTGTTTTGCGCCATACTTTCTACGGTTCCAAGCGTTACGGGCCTGTTCGCCTTATTTCTGGTTCTTTTCTGGTTTCACTGCCTATTGATTTCATTTCTCTTAACTAAACAAAAAAGGTGTCAATTTTATTTGGTCATTTTGAATGTGGTCTGTCCTGTCGTGGCTTTCATATCGCCGTTTTGCGTTCCCATCGTTCGGATCGTTTAATGATTCATCGCGTCAGTCGGTTGTAAATGGTTCGGGAAGAAGTTACTTTTCTTTCCGAACATTTTACGGTTTAATTGAATTGTTCGGAAACTCTTCCCAAACTATTTCTAATATAAGCGATTTTGAAGCGGGTTTACTCAGGATAAAAGCTAATTGAAGTTCATCAATAAAATTCTAAAAAGACTTAAAAAGCGAAATAACGATCGGCAGCCAATGATCGTACAGTTGGTGCAAGACGTTATGGTTTTGAAACTGACATCTATCGCGTTTAGTACATCAAAACGGGCAGGCTATAAGCTGCCAATAGCGATCGCGAATATTGATTCGTTTATTTGCATTCGGATCAGGGCCATATTTTAGCTGGACGCTTTTCGCCATAGATAAATAATCCACAGCACCGAATTAGGTAAATCTTCTTTCGGTCGAAGATGCCGTATTTGTGGGCACATTTGTCGCCGAGAAGCTTTCAGCGATTTATGCTAATGTACCGTTCATAATGAGCCAAACAAATCGTGATCGCCGAGCGCGCGGCAGAGCGAGAGAGAGAGAGAGAGAGAGCGAGAACCCATTAATAATTCGATACTTGAGCATGCGAAGCTTAAATGATAAATTTAGCTTTTTATTCATTGCCTATCGAATGTGGCTGGCGTGGTTTGTATTGACTTGTTCCGATACGAGGTAGAGCGCGCCGCGGCCACCAGCGAGATGAGCTGCCAAAATTGGCAAAAATATTTGCTTTACTTTGTTCGTCGGCGAAAGTTGCCATTTTATGCCTTCGCGAACACGACGCGATCGCCTTGTTGAGGACTTGTTGAATGATTGGATCAGCTTGTGGATTGGGTTCCTGCCCTCGGTTTGGCCCTAAAGCTTTTAGGATTGTAAACGTGCTTTGCAAGTCAGTAACGATTAGCGAGTGTTTCATCGATATAAGAGCATCGGACACTTTTTACCACTTATGCATGAATAAACCGATTCGCCGGCTGGCGTAACATTTATTGCAATCGTATGAGACGGTTCCCTACGTGGATTCCTTCGTTAAGATCGCCAAAGAACGGACGAAGATTCTTTCCGATGTAAGAATTACAACGCGCCTTAATCTACATACAATGTAACAAGTAATAGTTCGCATTTGACCTCGATTATCGATTAAGCAGAATTATGCATTACTCATATATGTGTCCTCCGTTTAACCTGTAGCTATAAAAAGCATTATCATTTGTCTTCCCATAACACCATTCCCACCATGCATTAATGGCAGCCGGGGACGTGCCGCGGGTTGTGGTCGTCGTGGTTCCTGCAGGGCCCGCCGTGCCTTGCGATCGTTGGTCCCAGACCTCATCTCCAGGCCAGGTCGCGCATGAATAGATGCACTTTTATATGTAAATCGGAGAAATTAAACCCTCGTTTGCGCTGGCTCTTCCGTTCTGGTGGCCTTCTCCGGTGGTATGGCGAGATTTATTGACTGTTTTGAGGGCCTAGGGAGTGGTTCGGAGCTTCTACGCGCACCTCGGACACCAGTGGACCACCAGGTCAAGGAGCACCGGTTCTCAACTCCCCCTGAGAAGCCAGCAGATGCCTTGCGAGTTAGAAAATCGAGTTACTCCAGTGGTCAGCGTCTGACCGATCTTCGTGGGCGATGGCAACCCTTGGCCACATTCAAAAGCAACATTTGCGCGATTCGCGATCGATTGTGTTTCCTCATGGCGGATTCTGCCAATTCGTTCAACGTTAATCCAGTTCTGAGCCACATTTCGCGTCACGCACTCGCTCGCTTCGATGTGTGACGTGATGAGACCGTGATATTGTGTGCGGGATTGATTTGTCATAATGTGGCCGGGCGGCAAGCAATTTCAATTTCAGCCAATCCTTCATGCTACATCCGATGCAGTACGCCTTTGATGGAATCGAATTTTATGCACTGTGCGGCTCCAGAGGCTGTGCTGTCTGGTCTGGAGTCCAGTATTGCATCTGTTAATAACCGGTCTGCTCTTCTTTTACAATAAAAACATGTGTTTGTATCAGGATCAGTGCCACTATATGGGCGACAAAGTAGCAGAGGTTGACTATTTCGGAACTCGGCGCACAAACATTGTCCTACTCGGCCACCCTGTTTATTGTATCCGACTCAAGGATTTAGTGCAATCGAGTAATATAAACGGATCGTATTCTCAAACAGGGCCACAATATCGTAGCGGTGGGTTTTACACAACGCCACCGCGCCGGGATTAAGCGATCTGCGCTATGAGTGTGCTTGATTAATATTACCACTCTGCAGTGATTTTTCATCGTCAATTGAGACGGGGGCCATAAAACGAGGACTGCGCGGCGTACTTGTGCGGGCAGGTCGGACTCGGACTCTCGGACGCCGGTGCAAACTTTGTAAACAATCTGTCGGTATTGGAATATTAATCTTATTGGCCTCTGCCCGAACTACATGCAGTGGATTGCGCAAGCCTGAATTTAAGTATCTATTGGGATTGGGTCAATCGCGGACGCTGGCGAAAGGTCTCGCGTGCGGTGGTGGCCGATGACGATTGGCGTTGAGACGGACCCCGGGACCGTCTCGGAGGCACTCGGTTAACTTGTTAGCGATGCACGAAGAAAACGATGTAGATCAACGCAAGGATCCAAGGGTCGTCCAAGAGAGCAACGGGCGACCGAGTGTGGCCCCGTGTGAAGATACTCCATACTGCACGCGTTTTATGATCGAAATAAAATGCCCGGCTTGGCCAAATCGCCTTGGCTTCGGCGATCATCGCCGCAGCCCACCGCCAGCCACCCATCGGCCAGCCAGCGGCTGTCGAAGAATTTCTAGGTGCGCACGGACACACGGGTGTAAGCATCTCCCGGATCAGCGCCATTACGTAAAATAGTTAGCCGTTGGGTGTCATGTACATATCATAAAATGCGAATTGAATTAAATAATTTTACGCTACTCTCCGTGTCCGTGTGTCCGTGGGGCTCGTCGGTCGGTCGGTCGGTGGATCTTTTTCAATTTGCGTGGCAAGGCGTCAGGCTGGAAACGCCATTTAGTTGGCATTTTATTTCGAGGCCTCTTTCTGCGAGCAAAGTGTCCAAGGAATGTGCGACATTTGTGCAAATTAGCGAATCTTTCAGGTAGCACAGTGCAGCTGCCGCTGAACACCTCGCAGGACACCGCGCTTCGAAGAAGGATGGGGCCGATTTGGTCACTACTTAATGCGGTATGCTGGAATTGGAACTAAGCGGGGCAGTTGGTTTGCTCTCTAAGTTTCATACCCTACATTATGGCTCCAAATTGTAGTCGCGATTCGGGAGTGTTGTTTGAAGGCCACGAAATTCCAATAAGTCTGGCCGATCACTTTTGCTAATTATTTGGAGAAACCATTTCAGCAGCAAAGTGGCTTAATATATTTGTTCAACGATTTAAGTGGTTTCAAGGACCATTGGAGCATCTCCCCATCAATCACATTCACGGCGGTCTTGCTAGAGGAATGCAGATGCATAAGCCAGTAATTGATCATCAACTTTTCGACCGCTCTCGCTGACCCTGAGAGGGAAAGGAATTGTAAAAGTTGTAAATGGAACAACAAAATAAAGCCAACGCGGTGTACACATCACAACTGCGACGGTTGCGATGCGATGAATGTCAGCAAATTAAAGTTTGCATGTTGCATATTTCAAATTTTAATATTAAGTAAGTAAAAGAAAGAAGTAAACCAACCAATCAACAATTGGATAAATATTTGTCTCGCTCGTGCAAAGAAGATTAGTTCAAAAAAATAAAATATTTTTTAAAACACAAGTAGGAATTGTTTTTTAATCAATCTAAAATCACCGAAAAGCACCATATAAAATTTATAAAAGATACTTTTGTTGTATTTATGGATCGTTGATACAAATGGAAGATATTACCCTTACTCATTCAACTAATCGAACTAGTTCTGTCTCTTAAATCTTAACATTTTCTTTCCAAGCATCACTAATAAGACTTGTTCCTTTATGAATCAAGGACAACTTTCATCTCATCACGACAGTAAAGATCAGGAACTTGTAAGTTTCATGGAGAATAAGCATCTCTGGACCATAATGTCGTTAGAATTAGATTACTAATGTTAATTCACACCCCATACAAAACAAAAGTTTAACTCCTCATAACGCTTGTCAAGTCAAACCATCAATTCATCAATCCATAGCACCTCTTACCCTTTAATTTCTTACCTTTAATTCTGCTTTTTGAATAACAAAACATCAGAAAAACATGTTATTATAAATTATTATTAATTGAAGCTTCACTGAAAACGAAAGGCACAGATGCTTAAGACCGAAAACCTCAACTTGTGTTCGTTCACCCATATTTACCTATGGCCACTAATGGCTGCCCCATACCAAATCAAAATGTTATTTAATCGTTATAATTTTGCTCTTGGGACCTTTAAATAACATTTATCGTCTTCAAAATGCTAGAGATAAAAAAACGATATCGATAATCATAATTTTTACATTGGCCACTGTACATAGAAGTGAGACTTCATAGTGAAATAGTAAATAAATTTTTGAGTTTTTTAAAGGTTATTTTCTGTTGGTTTTTGGTTGACGAGCCACGATGCATGTGGCTCGTCCGTAGATCAACCGTTCCACCGATTAATATGTTTCTAAACGAAAGCCTTGAGTTCCGACATTTCATCACTTTAACCTTAAGGTGGTGCTGAACACAATACGACAATGCCCCTTTCTAATATTAATAAAACAACGCAAACGATGCAAACGAATCGGAACAAACAATCAGTGTATAATTACCAGCACTGACCACTAACATGGCACGATGGTATTCCGTCAAATAGCTACAACATCGTCCAGACACGGAAAATTCCACTCGGACGGATCCCCACGGATCAACATCGCCCGCAACGCCGTGTCGCAGCGGAGCGGAGCGGTCACAAAACATATCTCCATATCGCACTTAATCGCGACCGTTTAAAAAGAGAGTGGAAAGGCCAGGCTCGTAAAATTATTCTCAAGTTTAATTTGGCGAGTGTCCCAGGAGCAATTAATGCGCGATATAAGGTGCAGCGTCGCGAGCTCCGAGCTGCTCCGGGCTCGGGGATAGATAGGGATAATCGAAACGGCCCCACGGAGAGGGCCCACCGATCCTCCAGATGGTCCGGGACACCGGCTCGACAATCGATACGCAATGGCCTCAGCCTGGGCCGGGCGGGCCAGATGCCCGGTGCCTGGTGCCCGGTGGTGGATGGTGCTTTAATTTATTACCAATAAATTATTTTTTAATTTGACTGGCGCAAAAAAGTTTGACATGATGACGAGACGATGATTGCATTAATGTGTGCCATCAAAGGTCTGGTTCTGTTCTGTGTTGGTTGGTCGGCCTGCTCGAATGTATTTCACGGTCCCCACGGGCGCCCGGGAGGCTAGAAGAGGAATGCACCGGATCGGTGTGCGCGCCCGCGCGCCGTTCATTGCTTTTCGGGACGCGCTGCAAACGGAAATGTTGGTCGGGCCCCGGACCCGGCGATCACCGGGCCGGGAATCGACCACTTGTGTGGCTGCTCTTTATCTGACATCTTTCTCTTTTGGCAGATCGAGGATAAATCTCCTTATTTTCGTGATTTTTATAGTCGCCATTAAGTGCGAACTCGGTTCGGCCCCGGCCCCGGAGCGGTGGTCGTGGTGGGCCATTAGCCGGCAGAGGACTCTATCCGGCCGCGATTTACACGGGTAACAACACATCGTCCTGGCGTCGTCATCGTCGTCGGGCGCGATCCCGATACAAAATTGCGCATATTCTAAATGGACTGGAGGAAATAAAACTGTCGCAATGAAGAATGTTAATTTGTGCTAACCGCCCGAGTATGGCGAATGAACAATCACCTGTCTTCCGTGTGGTATTGGCGGGAGTGTCCGTTTCGAGGCCACCAACAGGGTCCATTTTGATGGACCCGCGAGGTCCGATGTTATCAGCGAGTTGAGGCGGAGATGAGGACGAAACACGAACGCCCGGACGCTAATGGGTGTGAGATGGGACTTTGGTAGTTGCGGCGGGCATTTAGGGCTAAATGAACCGTTAAAACTGCTGGCGGCGGAAACGACGGCCTGCTCCTTGCCGCCACCGTCACCGGCACCACCCGAGCCGGGCCGAGAGTCACCATTTCCATTTCTTCGTTTCCGCACCAACTTACACTGCATAAATTCATTGCACTTTAGTGTCACATTCGATTGTTCGCGTGTGTGCAGCAGGCGCAGCGACAGGTCGTGTGAGGCGAAACTTAATGCATCCACACGACCGGCTGCACGACAAAACGAAATCATGATTCATTTTCATTCTTTTTTTTTTCGTTCGTCTATTATGTGACTCGCCTCCCGATCCCTAGCAATAGATCCCTGCAGGCTGCAACGGCGCACCATGGAAATATGGTCCGTTCCCGGCCGCCGAATGGGACCAACGGCTGCGCGGGAAACCTTGCGCACCGGCACCGGGCGAGGGCAAGCGTCTTCCGCGTGGTGGCCACCTTCTCACATAGGACTTTTCACACTAATCTCATTCATATTCATCACCCGGGCCCCAAAGTCAGGTATTATCGAGCGCGAACCGTGGTGGAACTGCGGCATTGTCTGCTGCCGCAGCAGCAGCAGCAGCAGTTCCCTGGCACTTCACGATCTATCCGGGTCGCGAAATCGAAGCGTCCTCGGTGCGGCCCGACCCGGCCCGGGCTTCACGATCTTCCTGCGGCCTAGACACGAATCCGCTAAACGTAGCCCTCTTCCTGTGCTCTGCTTTTCCGCGGCACACTATCATGCCCGGCCCGGCCCGGTTGGCTTATGGGAAGATTTGACCAGCATTCTCTGCTGGCTGCTGTTGCTGTTGTTGTTCGTGCTGCTGCTGCTGCTACTGCTCGGTTCGAGACGGGCTGCATCGCCTTCTGGTGGTGGCCAGGAAGAGAGACAGAGAAGGAACCGTAAGACCCCATCATCCGCTGCGAGGGCTGGGATCGCTGGCTTAAAGCACTACTTACCTGACACAATATTTCACCGTGCGGAACCATTTTTCATAAAATCAGGAGCTTTTATATGTACTCGGTTGCGCACGCGCAGTCAGTCCGGAGGGCCGGAGGTTCGGGAAGAACCTCATTTTTGTTGTCTCCAATCACCACCACTTTGCTTCCACTTAAGGGCAGCCCTATCGGATTCGGTTGCCAAACAGTCATCGATCACATGCTTCCTACACATGCTGGCCGCGTGGTGCCCGCGAATGTCGAACGGCTTCATGGTCCAGACACTGACATGTTTGGTGTTTGGTTCTCTCGATGGGATGTTCAGTTCCGGTGCTTCGATCTGCATTAGTAACGTGACCCGGGTTCCCGGTCGCTACACGCATTGAAGTCACCCGATTTGTTTTGTGTAGTAACGGAGTACTCTAAATGGCGGTCTGTCAGCAGTGAAGTTGGCATTATTTTTCCTGTTTTTGTTGTACGAAATAGAACAGCGATATCTGTAAATTGTGTTATTTCTTGAGTAAAGAAAATCGCATTTAATTTCAAAGTTTATCAACCAATCTAGAATAAAGTTGGTTCGAAATTATGGCGGTTAAGTTTGATCGAAACCACAAATGTATTATTGGTGAATGGTATTATTTTTATTTTGTGTTATTAAAGCGCACGAAGCCGCGATTGAGCACCTACTTATAGTTTTGCAGTCACAATTTGATGCACTGCGAGAACATGAACTGAGCCATTGGAAGAGGGAAGCATTTGTCTCTTTAAACTATGCATTGAAAAGTCAATTCTTTGTTCGTCATTTGAAAACTTGAGATTTGTATTAATATTATAACAACAATAATATTAATATATTATAACATGCCGGTAAATTCTTGGCCAATATGGTTCTTGAGTGCCGCTAGAGTCCTTGGTTTCCTAGCGTCTACCTTGGATTTAAAATAACCCCACAGAATATGTCGTCTAGTGATGGCATGACAACTCTGGTGATCTCGGTGGACTGTGAAAATCACCATTTTTCGATACCTGTCGTCCAGGGAAAAATGGTCGTAATAAATTTATTGTTGATGAGCTGTGTGAGAAGTGTCCTGTTGGACTGATCATTATCATGGCCGAAAACGCTCACGCTCACATTATTTTTGTCTACTGAATTTTGTTCATTTAATTTTTATTTTATTTGTTTCAGACAATTTAGTTCCATTTGACGTCAGATGACGATTTGGAAGTGTTTTTGAATGTACAGCTGAACAATTTCAGCGTACTGTTCCCTGGTTAAATTGTACTGAAATGACGTTTCCGACTTTTAGTCGATCTGGCAGCTAATTCTGAAGATATAAGGTTGCCCGATACTTCCACATCTGATGGCCCAGCCTGTAAGAACAATTCAAGAAAAGGTTCTCATCATTCAATCTGATAACTTAATCAATCTGGTAATGATAACGTTTCAAGAACGGTTTCTGCAATTGAAGCTTAGAAAGAGATCTGGCATCAAGGTGCATCGCAGGGCTTCAGTCGATGCTTCGGCGATGAGACGCGCCGCACTAAAGCTTGTTCCGTTGAATGTTATATTCTTGGATCTGAACCGGGTTTTAATATCCAAATTTTTTATTACTTGAAACTACGCAAAGGTTCGGTATTGTTGGTACTGAGCTCAATCACTAATGTCACTAAAAAATAACACTTTGATGGCTTTAGATGGTTGATTGAAATATAAAATATTGGCTCCGGGAACTCAACTAACGACCAATTATTGATTGTCACCAATTTTGTTTCCTGACAGGCACAGACAGTTTCAACGGCTGCAGAAGCCGCAAAACAGGATTATGAGACTCATTTTTGGTTGTGGCCGGTACAATTCATTTACCATCATGTTTAGATACGCCACGATGGGGTTGTCAGTGAGGCAGAGGTTCATACCAAACTGTAGGTCATTTAACGCACGCCAACAAACGGATGTAAAATGTGTTGTCCCTCCAAATTATTGATCTTCTCGGGCAATGTATGTCGAGACTGTGCTTATCTTGTCAGAAGCTACGATTGCGAAAATGATAGGACTAAAATTAGTTGGAAATAAAACATAAAGAATGTCCTACATTGGAGACATGCGGGCGCGTTCATGAGATAGTGGTGGGCATCCCTGTACGAATAGAATGATTGGTATCAGTCAGTTTAAAGCCGACGTTCATTTCCCGTTCTTGATAGTGGCTTGGCGTTATCAACCAAAGGCAATAAGAGGTGCAAGTTACGACAGGAACTCCAGATTTCCAGATACTGGTACCTCGTTACTCGTGAGGGGATCCGACGCCTTTGGGCAGCCTACTAGGCAGAGTGATAACGGCCGTTATATGAAAGGAGAAAAGCTAGGTGTTCCCCCGTATTCTGGATAGTATGTTCCTATGCCCGAGAATCGAACCCAGCGATAATGAGAGCTAATGCACATATAATAATGAGATAATGATAAGTGAGAGGTAGTGCAGTGGATAGGATAAAGATGAGAATAATGAGAGCTAGTGCAGAACAACCCACCATTTTCGTTACGGCAACGACAATTCGAATGCTATTTCAATCAAAGTTATAACATTTTTTTAACTCTAAAAGCGATCAGAATAAAGGGCAGAGACCTCTGGTTGTGGCAGTAGTGTTGGCGTTTTTGGCCATTCGACGGGCTGTTAATTTGATCACTGCCTGCCTGCCTGCCTGTCACTGCCATCGTGCGCGCCCGGGGACATTGATGAGCTGGGCACCGCTGGCACCGCGAAATGGCGGCCACACTCGAATGCACTGGATCCAGCCGAGTCCACACCGAGAAAATGCGAAAATGGTGCGGCGTCCGGGGGGGAGCAAAGTAAACACGCGGAACTGTGCGCAAAACTGCGCGAAAACAAATATACGATCGCGTATATTAATAACTCGTGCACCTTATCAAAAGGTTTTAATCTAAATTTTTCAATTTCTCTGACCGTTAGCGATCCGAGCGCGGTTAGAGCGCGCGCTCGGAACTGGCCCTCGGAGTCTCGGAACACTTCGAAAGGGTTCCTGTTTCTCGCGGGGCCGATACTTTGTGGCGGCCGCGTGCGGTGGAGCGGCTCTGCCCCGGGTTCCGCACCTTTGTGCCCGTCTATATTTCATCTTCGCGACTGCGCGTCTGTTCGCGTTTCGACGGCGCGGACGGCACCATTTCTCATATTTCACGAGCCAATGCGCGCGCGCCTTCTTACGCGCAAATGCGATCGGTTCCGCCTGTGTATGTGTGTGTGGGAACGAAGGTGTGCTTTGGTGTGCCTTCGCAGCAGCAGCAGCAGCAGCAACGGAGGCCTCTAACAGCCCTCCGAATCGTAAACCATCTTAAGCGCTGACCCGCGCGGACGCCTTCCGTGGTCGGGTCGGCCGTGCTGGAGCCGTGGTAGCCGCGCAGGCAACGGGGGGGCACCAGGCAGTGCCTCGCTGGCACGGAACAATAATATAAATAACAGTGTAAATATTGACCCCCTGCAATTTTTAATAAACTGATTTCAAAATATCAAACCGCGATGCTGGCGAAATTTATGCTTCCCACCGCCGGTGCGCGGTGTCCCGGTGCGAGAACGGGGGCGCGCGCGCGCGCGGTGAACAAATTGATGACAACCATAAAACGAGCGATTCGCGCAGCGACGGGGTGCGGTGCGAACCGGCCGCTGGCGCGTAAGACACAAGATTTACATGCAATTTAATTGGTGCATTCGGGGGTTCTCTAATTTGTGAAGTCATGGATCAAACCTGGGCCGTCCCGGTCTGGGCCGGCACGGACTGGGCCGTCCCGGACTGGACAGCGGCAGGATTCACGGTGATGGTAAGCAGCAACACAGCCAGCCGGTGGCTTATTTGGTGGTAACATGATGCGCGCACCGGCTCACGAAATATGTCGCCCCGTGCAAAACTTCAGTCCAGACCAGCCCATTCGGGACGCTCTCCCCAAGACCAGGCACCGGGGCAAGGCAAGGGATCCTCGTGTGTGGATGAGAAAGAAAAGGAAGGTATCTGCAGCATGGGAGGCGACGACGGTGGCGGCGGCGGCGGCGGCAAGAAATCGATCGTTGGTAATGATAAGCAATGCTATAAATTTAATTAGAAGCCCAGATGAAAGGCCCCTCAGGTTGCTCCCTGGGAGGGAGTCCGTGCGCCTGGGACTACCGTAGGGCTCGGCGAGGCCCTGTACCTCCCTGGCGCGCTGCGCTCGATGTGCGCGCCACTAGAGCGTGTGTAGAAGAAATTAACGGAAATTATCCGTAAGTAGCAATTAAAAAATTTGCCTGCCCTGAAAGCAATCACCGGCGCTGGGCCGGGTGGGAAAACCGTGAGAAACCTCACCTCGAGACGGGGCGGGGCGGGGCGGGGCGGGCTGGCGGGGGCCTCCCTCGCCAGGGGCGGACTATGAGTTATGTACTTAGGCCGTGGAGATGAAAGAAAAAGGAGAGTACAGTACCATCGGTAATGAACTTTTGACGGATCGTGGGTGATTTATAACAAAACAAAAAACCGGCACCAGGGGCCTGGGCCTGGACCAACCCAATCAGCTGCTGCTGCTGCCGGGGTGGGGTGTGGGGTGTGTGGCACACACGATCAAACGAGCGGATCGGATGTCGAGCGGAGATCAGGTTCGTGATCCGTTTGCTGTGGGGGTGTGCGGTTTTTATTTCACTCCTCCCGCACGAAGGAGTCTACTCCTGCGCACCGTTTAATGAGTGTTTATGGAGCCGCAGCCGCAGGTGACGACGCGCAGTTTGGCGGTCCGTTCGGGAGATTAAGTGTGAGCGAACCACCGAATCGCTGGGAATGCTCGGCTAGTAGGTGCTATTGGGGGCACCCACGGCCATGTGGATCTGGACGGGTAAGGTCAGTTCAGCTGAGTGGCAGAAATAATGTGGATTGAAATTAGAACTCGAATACTTCTTCACAACTGAAAGATGTGTGATGTCTTTGCGAAATGTAATGACCTCGTTTCAACTAGATCGGTTAGGATGAGACCGGAATTTGATAACCGAAGGCCTTCATCAGAATGCTTTACTGGTAACACTGCCTTATTTTGACATCTGCAAAGGATTCGAAATAAACCAAGATTTGTGTCTGAAACTTTCGCTTAAACGTGTTGATTTTTGCTCCTGTAAAGTTTTTGGCTAACGTTTCAAGAAATACTTGTTGAATACTTGTCGAAGCTAACGGTGAGTGGACAATCGCAGTGTTTCGATTTTTGAGCTAGCCAATTCCCTACGTTTGGAGGTCATGCGAAGATCCAGAAGATCATAATATGGGTTCCGCATAAATTGAACGGAAGAACACAGAAAAACCCAAAAAATTACTTGTGAAATGCTGCTCATCAGGCACAAGAGGAAGCCAGTTATCCATCGGATTGTGACTGGCGATGAAAAGAGGATTCATTTTGGCCCTAAAAGATATTGGGCTAATCCAGCAGATCAACATCGGGTGGCCGGCCAACGCTTTGTGTGTTTGGTGGGATCGGAACGGTTTGTTCTACTATGAGCTACAAAAACCAAGTGGAACTGTAGCGTTGGCCCAACAGCTGGCCCATTTGTAGGAAGTTTTGGGCGAGAAACAGCCGCAGTACCACAGAAGGCAACACGCAGTGATGTTGTTCAATGATAACGCTTCAGCACATATTGGAACATCGGTCATGGAAACGGTTGAAAAGTCCTTCTGCATACGTAGCTTACACACCAGACTTGGATTCTTGGACACACCCTTGCTAAAAAGCGCTTTCATTCGTAGAAGAACGGACCGGGCCGTACTTATTAAATGTGCTTAATAGTTAACTAATGTATTAAAATAATAAATTATTAAATGTACTTAATAGCTTATCCTGGGCTAGCTGTGCTTTAAGATGTTGGCGATGCATAGGGTGTATCGGTGGATGTTGTATTATTGTTATTATTTTAATCTTAGAAGAACGGACCGTATTTATATTATATTTGCTGTCAGGTTTGATTTGTTTTCTGTACCGGATTACTGAATGTGAATCTTTTTGTTGCCAATAGTTGTTGGCCTTCTGTTTGTGCTTGTTGCGTCGGTGTCAGGGAGTCGACCCCTTGGCGACAGCTAAACCTGTACAATCAAACTAGACAGCGAGCCAAATAGCTAAGGAAACATGAACCAAATCCACGTTAATCTAACAACCACGGCTAGACAAACTAAACTAAACGATCTAGCTTAAATAGATCTACATAAGAGAGAACTTCTTAAGAGGAACAATTCTTCTTGGCATCCACTTTAAATTGCATCCATTGTAGATACTCTGGGCTTTTCCCAAATTTCGCACGTACTCTCATCCTACTTTCGATTCCGGATCCGGACTTGCGACCATCATCGGACAGTCTTCAGCAAGTGCCAACCAAGTTTTGTGTCCCCGTGTGTTGACACACGGATCGGTACGCGTTACCTTCATCGGTGCTCATTGAAATGCAAGCTTTCTTCCCGCCCGAAAGTGGGTCCTTCTAATTGCCGATTAACCTTCCGATGATCGTCGATGAACGCGTCGTTTGAGGCTACGTTTAGACCCAGCGCCAGATAAATCACTCGGGCCGGCCAAAGTCCCTAGAGAGCCCAACGCGGGGGGGGGCGATAAATTATTCGAGCGAGTGCAAAGTTATAGCACCAGCCACGCACTCGTCGGCAATTGGAAAGAAAGGGCTGAGGATACGATAGCTCGGCCCCGAGCCCGTGGTTTCGGTTGTTAATTATGTTTATTACCGCTCAGTACCGCTCCGCAGAGATGTGCCGAAGTGACCTCCGTCGAAGTCCGTCGGTGACGTGTCGAGTGTCGCGGCTCGCGGAACCACGTTTCCAGGTCAACGATATGCGTCGAGTCGCCTGGCAGGGCCGGGCGCCTGCCTAATTACCCCGATGACGCGCCCGATGGGCCTCGGGCGCGGACTTGAATGCGCGAAAACGTGGCGCATTAGATGCAACCATCAAATGAACGTCAATTAAAACGAATATATTGGAACATAAAAATGGCCGCCCGTGTAAGCGCTTCGCTAGCGAATAAACATTGCCAATTGTTGGGACTACATCATCCGTACGGGATTGCGTACGCGTTCGGGTCCTCGCCCCCCCTCCCCGTTGCAGCCCTGCCCTCGGGCTCCAACGCGCCAACCTCGGACTTCAACGCCGGGCGCGCGTAATCGGTTTGCCCGAGATTGCATATTTACATGATAAAGGTCTCGTCTCTGGCGCGCGGGCCCGTCTCTGTTCGGGGCTCGTCTTCGCGGGCTCGCGGGCGACCCGGCACTCGGCACTCGGCGCAATGCAATTATTTTTCTTATTTATGATGAAATATTTCGAACACCGGGTCCAGGGGCCAGGTCCCGGTCGGGTGATTTTCCGGCCGACCCGGTGCGCCCGAAGTGGACCGCACCGGGGCCAACCAGGGAAACAAGTGATTCATGTTTATAACAAATTAGTCAAGCTTTTCAAGTGTTAAATATGATGTTGTGTGGATGTGCGATTCCCCGGTGCCCGGTGTCCGATCCGTTCCGTTCCGTTCCGGGTCCGACACTCGGCACCGCAATGGAGGATCACGAGGCCGGCCGCTGGTCGGCGTTAAAATGTGTTTATCAATATTTTTCATGTGTTTTCAAAGAAACCTCGACATATTGTAGCTGTCGAGGAAGCTTTTATCTTCCAAACCCTCCCGCCCGTCCGTCCGTCCGTCCGTCCACGCGTTTACAAACGAGTTAGAGGTTTAGCAACCGGTAAGTTTTCCAATAAGTCGAACGGTATTAATGTCCGGTATCGGAATGTGGGAAAATAGGCTTTTAGCAGCGACGGTGTCGGTGTCGGCGTCGTCGTCGGCGAGATGTTCTTGTCTTTATGGCTCGCTGGCTTAGTGAAAGCGCGAAGGCGAAGGGCTACGCCGGGTCCCACGAGAGGAAACACTCGATTTGTAGTCGTTTTCCGTGCCAGATAGTAGGTCCTCGTACCGTTCCATTAATCAGCGTGGCCGGAGCGCAGGGCCGAGCACAAGCGCTACGCAACGGCTACGGATTTTAGAAAACCCATTCAACGGTGCTTACTCATCTTAATCCTTGGTGAAGAATTCGTGTGTTCGTGTGGAATTCAATTTGAGCGTCAATCGCTTGTAATTTGCGGTGCCAAGGATTCCCATGTTATTGGCGGATCCTTGTCCCACTCCTGCAAACAGCACATTAGTATTCTCCGGCATGGGTTTGTCTCTCGTAGGCGCTCGGTTCTTGGTTCTTCAACGGGAAACAACGTACACTGACTCTAGTGGCGCTCTGGACCGGGTATCCCATGTGATCTTGTTAAAATGTGAGATTTATGTTAAATGTGTGATGATCCTGTGTCTGATGTCTTGCTCAATTTTTCTGGTGTGGCTACCTTAGCCAATTTCTTTTCATTATTTTCCTTAATGATATCAGTACATCCCTGATCCCTGACTGTCAGCTAGGCTAGGCTGTAAGCTGATGACCTGAAATTTTGTAACTACAATGTTATATCTGTCAAGGCTAATAACTGTAACGTGATATCCTTTTCGCGTCGGAAATGTCCAGTTTTTTATTTTAAGGTTCAAGTTTCAATTATCTCTGAAGTTATGCAGTTTATGACTTAGGTGTTGCGTTAGATGCTAGTCTTACATTCCAGGATCATTATGCGGAGAAAGTCAACAGAGCTCTAAGAATGTTAGGGTTTGTTTTTCGCATGGCTAAGGAGTTCACTGACGAAATGTGTTTGAAAATTCTTTACTGCGCTGTGGTCCGCCCAATTCTTGAACATGCAGGTGTAGCTGACTCAATGTTTTGAAGATGCGATTCACTAGAGTCGTCGTCTCGAAGACTGGTTGGTTCCAGCATAACAACCGGCCATGTCTCTTGCTTGCAATTCGACCAGTGTCACATAGGCGCTTAGTACCTCAGGTCCCTATTTCATGTTTTTTCAACTGCGCACCTTTTTAGTATCCAATATTCAATTGTTCTCACCTGAGCGGATTATATACAAAGGCGTTTTGTGTCTGAGTTGAAATACTTACTCTAGGCCTTTAGTCTATCGTCCTTTTGTGTTGACCCTTTGCGCAACATAGCTAGAGCATATAATCACGCTTCGTCTGGTCTGGTTCGGTTCTGGATGGAACTTTGGCATGTCCATTACCCAGTGCAAGAACGTTAGCTATTTATTCTCTTTCCGATGTGCTCTTTTGTTTTCTCGTTTTTCTTCCTCATCCTGGACTCTGGTCTCTGCCTTTACCGTAAACCCTTCGTATTCGTAGCTTTAGTAATTTTTTTCTAAGTGTCAACTAGTCCTCTTGTCCCGTCAACTTAATCAGAGCTGAATAACTGGCGGCCACTTGTCAGATGGCTCACGCTACAATGCGATCGCTTTCGTTTCGAGCTTTCAGTTCGGCCACGACCCGGCGTACTACTATCGCTTTCAGACTGATGGCCGCCTATTAACGCGCCACGGTAAGTGATACCGGTAATGTGGCTAAGCGGGCGTATAATTTAGCCGGCCACAGTTTCTAGAACGCGCCGTCCCCGTCGCAAAGCGTCGGTAACGCGAAACGCGACGCGAAAAATTGATGAACGGGCCCCCATTCGCGTAATATTAATAATCGAAATGGAAAACATCTCATTCACACGCGGGCTCCGATGTCGTTAAATATTACACCGGGACATGCGAATCCTTTTCTCCGCCCGCCCCGGCACGATGGCGATGAAATCGTTTTAACGATCGATGAACATAAATTTGCGGTGCGGCGCGGCTGGGCCACAATTATCCGATCCGAGGATGCAGCTCGCGCCTCGGATCGGGATATTCAAATTAAAGTAAAGTAAACAAACTCTGGCATGTCTGGCGCTCTCGTTTTCGTTCGCCGGTCGGTACGCCTCGGCGCGGGATCGTCGAGTCCTAATGAAGTGCGATCTCTCATTTCAGCGACTGCTGCGCGCCTCAAACGAGATAATTGCATTCTGGTGCAACCAGTTTGCGGTCCCGCGGTGTACGGTCCCGCGCATTAAAGGGCGCTGGGTTCTGGGCGGCTCGGTGTAAAAGGGACGATCGCGGGATAGTATCGGCTCACCTCGGGAGCCCGGTGAGCGCGGCGAGCGAGAAATTAGCACGGACACGGCAGCAACGGCAGCGTCGGGTTGCACTGGCTTCCCGTTGGCGTTGGGCTCCGTTGTCACAGGCCGTGAGAAATGGGATTGATAATGTGTCTGAATGTATAGCTCGGCCAACGGGTGTGTGTCTTTCGTTAACATGTCGTTACATGGCACCTAGCAATACCCAACCGGCTATCGGTTACGGACCACGGAGGGCTATTGGAGTGCCCGCGTGTAAAACGCGATATCCCTTTGGGCTCCCGTTGGCCCGGGGGTCGCCTTCCGGTTTATATATTTTATTTGCAAAACGAGACAAATCAATTTGTAAGCAATTATTTAAATCGCTCACTGATCCAATGAAGACGTTCGCCGCGGAGAGCGGATCGCCGGTAATTAATAGCGAGCTCGGCGATAATCGCGCCCGTCGCCGGGTCGCCGCCGGGTTCTGGAAGTCCCAAGATCAAGCGTGTACCGCGACGGCTGGCACTGCCGCTAACAAATCGAAGCAATTTCCAATTTTAACGCAAAGCTCGCATAAATTAACTCGCATATCTTCCCTTGCACCCGGCCTGAGGTGTCGCTGGCAAATAGCCTGAGCGTGAGTGACACAACTTCTTTCGGGCTCTTGGGCCTAAACTAAACGCCCGGCTGGCACAACAACGACTGACGACTGGCTATCGGAGTCCGTAGGAACATCGATTAACGTTAATGATTTCCGTCCGGGTGATTTATGGAAGATACTTCCCTCGGGTCCCGGTCTTATCGACTTGCCCGATTTTAGAGCGAACCGAGAACCTGACCTGACGTATCCGAACAAGGAACACAAACAGCGGCCCGAACGTTTTGTGTTTGCGTCCGAGTGTAAGCTCCAGTTTGGAACGGGGCCCAAAAAACGGGTCCATCCAAAATGACTGTATCACCCAATTTTCAAATGTCAAGCCGCGACGTTGGTGTGCGCGTGTGTCTGGTTGGCAAATAATAATATGTGCAACCTCGATTCCCCGTGAATGTCCGAAATATTAACGCGAGAACATTAGTGTCGGGTCGGCAGCGGGTGAAGACTTCATTTCCAATGACTTATGGATATATTTTAAAATTTTCGAACAGCGAACGCGGCGCTCATTTGCATCGATTGTCCGACTTTTTATGCCTACGAATAGTCTTATTATTAATTAGATTTTGCCTCCAACGATTGCGTGTTACGATCCAGCAGGGAAGCTTGGAAGTTAAAGAGTTCATTCGTAAGCTACATTGCTAAACATATTTGCTATTTTCATCCTTTTTATGCCTGACTAAACGATTGGAATTTGTTTATTATGTGTCAATTTAGCTACTCGCAGATTTGATGTGTTCTTCTCTTTTGCTATTGCCGCGCCATGTTGTTGACACGTCTATTTTGATTTGGACTATCTATACAAAGGCTAGCGAAAAGGAGTTGAGTTCAGGAAAACGAAAGATTATCATGCTGTCCGTCCTACATTCTTCATGTATTATTGTGGACCAGATTCAAGTTCAAGGCCAGCTTTCGACTCATCACGACCAGCAAATGCCTTTAACTGGTAAGTTTTATCGAAACATTTCATTATTGGATCATAATGCCGTTGTAATTTGTTGTCTAATGTTGATTTAGACCTCCTATAGCAAAAAAAGTGTTCACCTCATAACAACAGTTGAGTCAAATCCACAATTCTTCAGTCCATAACATCTTTTCTTACTCTTAATGGTGCATTTTAAATATAAAAAAATAAATTAATAACTAAATTTACTCTACTTGCTTTAATACCTAGCAAATCGTCTAACTGTCTAACAGTCTAACAAATTTAACAGGTCTAAAAGCAGAAAATGAGACTTTTTTTTAAGAAATCACATGTTTATTGCATTAAAATGAAAAACTCAATTTTATTCAAATTAGTATGTGCCGTCGCTAGATATACGATTATTCCATCTCTCTGCTAAATCGTGGATGCCACCCCCAAAAGAATTATTCATCTGTTGAACCAAATAGCCATCCAATTTCCAATTTTCCAATCCAATTTCCACTTCCTCGTAGGAATTGAAGTTCACCATCGTTTTTGAAGCTCCTGGTACACCTCACCTTTCTGGTCCCACCAGACACACAGCATTGTTTTTTTTTACCGAATTGATCTGGTTCCCCAGTCGAAGTTGATGGTCTTCCCGGGCTGACCGACGATGTTTTATTTTAAGGATTCTCAAAAATGGTTGTTTCCTATCATTTTCGTCCAAAAGTTCTTGTAGTTCAGCGTCCTCGAACTTTTTTGGAGTCCTCCGACGCTCTTTGCCTGCTGTTAAGTCAAAATCACCATGTGTAAAATATTTAAACCCCTCAAATCACTGCGATCTTCCAAAAACAACGATTCTGTAGCAGTTTTCTTCAACAGGTAGCAGAATCTCCGCGAAACGCCATTTTTAGGCACGAAAATCGACATCGACATCTCTTCAAAGAAAGATAAGTTGCTAACCAATTTTATTTTCCGACCTGAAATAATTTACCTGATGTCAAAACAAGGCAGTGTTGTCAAAAAAAGCATGATGAGGAGGACCAAATTGACAGCTAGAGCCATCTGTTTAAACAGCCTCATTTTCTATTTTTTGACCCTGTACCTATGGCTCTAAAAATAATCAATGACTGCCCAAGCATACGAAATCAAAATGTTATGTAATCGTCATAATTTTGCTCTTAGAACCTCAAACCAACATTATTCTACATCATAAAAGAGCGATTCCAATAGAAGATATACTCACATTGGCTCATATAATTCAAATGGTCAGTTGCTAAACTGCTTTTCGCCAGCCACTGTGCCTTGAACTTTTTACAATCGGTTCCGAATGTTAGCAACTATTACAACAACAACTTTTACCAAACACTTGTTGTCACGCAAGTCTCAAAATGGTTTACTTTGGCTATCGAATCCGGATCGTCAGATCGTAGAACATCGGGGACCTGCAGTGTGAAGGAATAGGAAGCTGGGAATTGTCAAAGTATTCGAGAATTCGTTTCACCAATTCCCACATGTTTGCTTCCCGCACCGTGGCCCACCATACGATACCATTATGATCGCCATCGACATGAGAAGATAATCTGTTTTATCGGCCACCGGCCGGCGTGGCGCGATGTTCCGTAATTTCGACAATTTATAACTTTTAATAAATTCAATCGGACCGTTCTCGTGCTCTCGTGGAACCAAAAATATGATACCATTCCGCCGTTCGGTTTTCGGACCAGCGCATCCCGCGGACGCTGCTCTGTATCAGCAGCAACAGATCACCGGGGCCGATTCCGGTTCTGCCTCATGGTTCGGGCGGCGGGAAACCGAAAATGCCGTATGCTCGCCGACGACGACGACGACGATCGTTCCCATCCGTAAAATGTCTATTTCCTTCGGCGTCCGGGCGCCCGGACATCAAGATGTCGCTGAAGCTGGAGTTCTCAATAAGGTCACATTTCAAAATATTGATTCACTTTATGGCACGGTGTCTGGTTACGTGAGGGGCCCCCAGGGAGGGGCCCGAACCGATCGAAGTCAGTTTTCTGCACACATCCGCCTAGAGGGTGGTGCGTTATCGTGCCTTTGGACTGTATGACGTATCGTATCGTTCACGTCTTGATTTCGTCGTCGATCCTGTGACACGATGGGGTTGAACCGATTTTTCGAATCCGGGGGAATGCCCCCGGCCTGACACCTTGACTTGACGGTTGATGTTCTGTATCTTCATGGCCAACATCTCATCACGTGGCCCGCCACGTTATCGTTTAAATTAACCGTAACGATTCGGGCGACCTGGTGATCGGACTCGCTCGATCCGATGAAGCGATCCTGCCTTCCTGCCGGGCTGGTTATGATGGGTCGGCGGATCTTGTTGCACCGGAGCCGTCCAGCGGCCGGCCATAGATTACTCTCTAGGTCTATGATTACTCTATTCCGAGGCAGAAACGGGCGCGATCGTTAGCGCAGCATGACGAACCGGGGCTCTCTCTCCGGTGTGTGTGTCACTGACCAACCTCACTCTGTCAGCCCTCCCTCGGAAAGGAACGTGCACCGGAACGCTCCGGAGATCAAGATAAATAAATTATATTAAAACGACCATCACCACAGCGCCCGGTCGGGCCGATCGGTATCGGGTCGGGGCCGGAGTCGAACTCAAACCTCCGACCAAAAGGGCGGACCTGAACTGCGGTGTGGTGTCCTCGGGGCGGCCCTGGATGGCGATTAATTAGCGAGAGAGAAAAGAGCGAACATAAATCGCACCTAATCCCAAGATATCCCGCTCCCGGTGGTGCTTGGGTCCAGGATTCTTCGCAGTCAAAGTCGCTGCGTTTGTTTTGGGGCGCGCTTCAAGTTGTTCGAAAAGTCGCGCAAGTAGCCGAACCTTTTCGGTACGAGGGGCTCAGGGTCCGGACAGCATGGGCCCTTCGATGGAACAAGTGACACACTTGGAGCCGCGCGTATGAAGACGTCAATCAAACCCTCCGTGCCGATGGCTGGCCTGTCCTTTGGTCGCTCTCGCCCCGAAGCAGCGCCCAATTATGCTCGATCACCGCTACACGCGGCACTACACAGACTGCGCCCACGACCCATGGGCTTAAGTAGCATCGCCGCCGCCGTTCAAGTTCGATGTCACACCGCGGTCGGCCCCGGGCTTGAGTAACCAAATTTACATGTCCACTTGTTGTGGACATTTTAATTTTTGAGACCAAATTTCCCAACTTTCGCCGTGTCGTCGTGACCGCGGCCATCCCGGTAGCCTTTTTTTTTTTGGGCACAGTCCTTGCGCACGGGTGGAGTTGGCTTCTTTTGCTCCTGCCGAGCACTTCAGTCGCGTCCCGCGATTGGTTAGCGTCACTTGACAGCGGCAATTACCTCGGTCGTTTCGATGCGCAAAGAAAGCACGCAAAGGCAAACAGTGGGCCATCTTCAATCTGCGCCGTAACCGGGGGTCGTCGGTTGGGGTTCGACCGGGGCCAAAAGTGTGTAATTAATGTTTCCATCAGCCCCCAAAAAGGGGCTCCTAGTTAGCTCCAGCGCGCCCCGGGCATCCAAACCGGGGCGATCGGAATCGGAAAAGGACCTCTTGGGTGCAGATTGATTTAATAAGTTGGCCGCACGGTTTGCTTACGGTGTGTGTGTGTGTTGAGCATAGAATTAACAGTCATCATCTTTGGCCGCCCGCGCACGGTAATTCGCGCCAAAACCGACGGACGACTCAGGCCCTCCAGATCGCAGGCCGGCGAAGAGCAGAAGTGCCTTTGAAGCGGGGTACTTGAGAAGAGAACCTCCCGGCTGTGAGTGCGAGTGGGCAGACGGACCGAGTTTGGACTGAATTCAGTTCGTCAACATAACACTGTGGCCAAAACGAAACGGGAATTTCGAGTTTTCTTTTGCTTGTGAATACGATAGGAGCAAATGCTTTTATTTCTAAGCTGGCAACACTGTCACCAACGTTAAATTATACGTCAAAATATTAATCAATGTTTGCGATTCCGTTGAATCAAGTGAAAGTGAACTCTTCGTTTTTCATAATGTCTGAAATTACTCAAGAACGCAGTTCACTTAAATGTTTTACTTAGAATTTATGTTGCCAAAAAGGCAGAAAGGAAAATGTTGCAACAAGATTTTATAAGTGGTACAAAATTTTCAAAGGGACGGCAAGGACAACAATCGACCTCAACTGGTGGGCTACTCGTCAATTAAATCCACAAATTGGTGCTTTAAAATCGACGATTAACTGTTCGAGATCTTCCTGACCTTGTTGGAATATCGAAAGGATCAGTGGAATCCATTTTGAGCGTCCATTTGGGCCTCAGAAAAGTTAAATGTCGATTGGTGTCCAACAACGTGATGTTTTTGTATCACATTTTCGTGATCATTTCGACGCAAAGGGATGGAAGCCGAAACGAAGAACGCCATGAACCGGAAGAAGACTTTTCGTCTTGCGTCTCGTCATCCTTTGGCCACAGTAGTAGATCGCTGCTGTCGCTACGGCCCAGACACGCCACGCCACGCCATATGAATCACCGTCGCCCGTGGTCGTCCCGTGGTCCTGTGGGACGGGTGCCAGTCAAGACATCCGGGCCATCCGTCCATCAGATCGAGACGCGGTGCGCGTGTCAGTCTCTTTGATACATTTCAAGCATCGCATCGCCCATCGGACAGGCCGAGGGGGGGATGCTGGGATCGAGGACCGCGCGGTGGATCCCACCCGTACCCGGTGCCGGAGCCGAACCGTTTACATCCGCCTAGTCTAATTTACCATCATCAGCCATCAAATTATGGTGTTGTTGGGGGGTTCCTACCCACCCACGCACGCACGCACGGGGCCGACCCGCGGGGCCGGGTGTTACAAAATCTTCTTCGCACCGCAAAATCGTTACACTACGTTGTCTGGAAGGAAGGCCTCGATTTGCCTCGAAATTAAGAAAACGCTGGCTTACGGGAACAGCGCTAAACAGAACAGAGCAACTTTGCGCTAAATGTCATTAGCGTGAAACTTGTACGTGTGTGTGTGTGTGTGTCATACATCTGCTTTGCAGGCTTCCAACGGGGGAGGTTATCCATCTCCCAGCTATCCTCGTTGACGATCGGTTCCAGGTTGCAGCCAACCCGCGCACCGCGCTCAGTGATTATTCAAATTTGGGCTCCATTTACTGGGGGGCGCGAGCGCGCGCAGCTAACGAGTGGCCAAGGGGGGTGGGGGCGAGTCATGTCTCGCGCAAAACCGATGAATCACCTAATGATTGCATCCTTTGCCCTGCAGCACCATTGCATCCAGACAACGGGCGGTGGCGTTAGCCAGTACGAAAAAAGGAAACACAAAAATTGCCAGCAGCCAAGCAACTGCTGCTAAAGTTTGTTCTCGTTCGCAATGATGATGTGCACATCACGTCATGGGAAGTGCAGTGCAGTCAGTGTCTGCAGAGTGAGGTGGTAGAAGAAGCAAAAAAAAAAACAAACCCTCCGTCGTCATCAGGATCGCGCGCCAGTGGGAGTTGGTTGCGCGCGAAACTGGAGGCGAAATGCTGCAAATCTGTCGCCCGGTTGTTGTTTCGTTTGCGTCGGCTTTGCAATAAAATCAATTAGATTAATTTGTTAGATAAAATGTTGGATTTTTGGTGCTGCTTTTAGAACTAAACGTGGCCACGAACGACGAAACAGACCTCTGGTTTGCCACAGGCGCTTTAGTAATTGACCTTATGTTGTGGAAATGTTGCATGAACGGTTTCTTAGCTCAACTATCCTAATGTGCTTAGAACAGTAACGTCGACTGCCCATAAAACTATTTTTAGTACAAAAATAAGGAACATTATCCACAATTAGAAACGGTACGTAACCTGTTGATAATAAAAAGATCCACATACAGCGATCGGCTAGAGAAAACAAAACAACAAACCCATCTCGACAACAATGATACAACGTCAACCGATACACTTAATACACCATCAACATCTTACCAGGCTGTAATGGAGGAAATGCCACATTTATCTTAAGTTAATCTCGTTAAGTTAGATTAAGTGGGATAAAAGAGGACTACAAAGAATAAAACACGAACGGGAAGTTTAACATAACATAATCTTTTTTCTTTTGTTAACATGTACAATTCTCGTTCCAAAAACTATAAATCATTTGACACTGGAAAAAGGGAAAATAATCGCAAAACTTCTACTTATTCCGTCGAAAGTCGAAACGATCGATAAAACGATCGTATAACGAAACAGTTGCGTAAATAATATGATGCAAAGGAAACATTTTAGCCATACATATTTAGAACAACCTAAATTCCACAGACGCAAAATGAAGATCCAGTATCCACAAAGCATAACATTTCCCCATGACAATACTGCCAAACAGCGTGTTTTTCACTTGTGGTCCTATCTATAGTCCTCAGGTATTATTGCTGACCAGATTGTTTTAATGTTGACCGGATTGAGCTAGTTCTGGTAAATTACGTTGGTTCTTCTCAGGTTCTCCAAGGGTCGTCAATGGTGGCATTATTTTTCATGGTGGATAGTTTGAAACCTTAATGCAATCACTGACGAGGTCGGTTCTTTAAATTATTACTATTGTTGTTATAAGGTGAAATATAGACCAATAAGTCACATTCTTTAACGGTTTTTTTTAAGGGTTTGTTGGTTTTTTTGGCGGATAAAAGGGGATTTTTGACATAGATGTTGGCCTAATGTTTATTAATTCGTTTTGCCGTTGGCTTCTAACGTCCACTAGCTTCAGTACGAAAAACATGAGCCTCGTCTCTATTTTGTGGAATATTTTTGTAATGCCCTTGTTATTTTACTTTTAAAACACACAATCACAACTGGTGACAAAAAAGCAGCAAAAACATTAGGACATTGATTAAGGGTCATATACGACAAAGAGTAATCAATGAGTTTTTATGTCCGTTGCGATTAACTAACATTCAACATCTTAAAAGAGCGGTTCCAAAAGAAGACATAAGCAAAATTTGAAAAATTATCCAAATGTTACGATGATAAACGCTAACCAAAGATAGAGTAGAGTAGAGTAGAGACAAACAAAACTTGTGCGCAATAAAATCTGACTTAACATTCACAAACATCTGTTTCAATAAAAGCTTGACACACATTCGAGGAGCGGTTTCGAGCATTTTCAGACGCTCTTCCAGCAGGAAGTGCCGGAATGGTGTTGTCAGCGGTGAGTCGCCAGCCAGCGAAATTCTCACGACCTCGTTTCCGTTTCGTTTGACTCACTCGCGGCTTCCGATTAATATAAACTTTCAAATTAAAATGATTTTTGCTCCGCCAGCACGGGCTCCGCGGCTAGTCACGGGCCATCATCACCCCCAGAGATCGCGGAACGCGCGATCTTGTTGCGCGACGCTTTCGGCGCGTCCCATCCCGTCCACAACAACACTCTCTCGCGTCTTGCGTCTTTAGGCAGCGTGGGTAAGCAATACTTACGGCACGCCGGGGGCCCCGGGCTGACAGATCTGGCCCAGGATGGATGGTGGCGATAATTACACATTTAATGTACGATAGAGGAAGAACCGAAATTATAGACGAATTGCGGTTGATTACCGAAATCAAGAGCATGGCCGCTCGGCTTCGTTCTCTTTGTCCGTTCTCGAACCGTTTTCCCTTTCACCGAAGACGCTGCTAGTGGGCGGTGGGTGGGGGGAGTGATGGGGCGGCGGACCGGTGGACCGGGAGAACTGGACCATCAAGCGACGAGGTTCAGCGCGACGGGTGAGCACGAGCCGTGTGAACCGTAGGGCTTTATCTAAATTACAGGAAAAACGTAAACACTGCCTTGCCTTGCCGCCCTGGCGCTGACCGATCCGATATCCGAGCACTTAGCCAGCCCAAGCTCGGGTTGGCCCGGGTTCGGGCAATCTTCAGCCTATGTGGTCGGATCGAGGGGCACCGGCGGGTGCCGTGGTGAACGGATTCCTGTTCGTCAGCAGAAATCGATTAACCCGGACGCGCGCTCCCCGTAGATTCGGACAGTTTTAATTGTATCGAATTGTTGCCGGGGAAACGGGGCTGGATGTCGAGCACTGGTAGTCGAACTGGACCCCGGACCCGGCTACCGGGCACATGGTTCACTCGAAACGCCGAATCCTATCCCCCTTGCGGTCGCGTATATGAAGTAGTTGAGAAGAGGTCGAAAATGCTGCACCGTCAAAGAACGAGTGAGTCTTTCGTCTTTATTCGAAACTCCTCGAAACTTAGAAACACAGAATCTTTCGCTTATAATCGTCGCTAATAAACGTTCGTTCATAAGAACGGACAGGCGTACCGTTTTGAATAAAAAAAAGGCCGAAACTCCTGGGAAGGGACTAATTAACGCGCCCAAAGAATTCATTAGGCGCCGTGCGTACAGAGGTAGCCGAAGATTAATCAACCAGAACGCTGCATCAGCTGCACGCGGACCATAACACGGAATCGATTAATGAAGCTTTGCGATCGATGAAACGCGGAAGGTTGCGCTGAAGCCTTGCCCGAAGCGCAAGTAATTAGTGTTGCGTTACTGAGAAACAGATGTGAAAATAATTCAATAATCCAGTTCACTTCATTAGCGAAGCTTAAGGCTCGTTCTCGTTTTTGACCATGCCATTATGACGTGTACTAGCGGCTACTGGATACGTGGGTCCGTGATGAGATTTTATGCTGTTCATACTCTTATTCTCTTGTTGCTAATTGCTAGTTCATTTACTAGTCTATTCGAATCATTCAAACGAGAGCAATATTCTCTTTCCTTTTATCTTATTCAGCTTTGAGTATGTGTTTCCTACTTCCCCAGTAACTCCGATGGGCATTGAAAAAGGATTTAATCTTGATTCGGATTTTACGGCACAAAACTGTTGATGATCATTGAATAATTTTCATTATTTCGAACTGTTTACTTGTTGAAGTGTTTGTAAAACTTTAGCCTCGGCACATTTTATGTTAACGCTATGGTTTCGTTATTCTACTTATGTATTCCAACACAGAAATTGTGTTAAAAGTTCTACGAATTTCGTCTTTTCTTCTCTCATCTCATCTTCTCATTCATTTGCTGTGCAAGTCATACGATTCACTCATTCTTTTCACAAATATTGTTGCAAGTTGTGTTTATAAACGGTATTTTGATTTGATTTTCTTTGTCATAGTTTAATTTATTTATTTTTTTTAAGAACACTGTCAACGGGCAACGTGGCCTGATTGAAAACTTACAGGACTAACTTAGAATCAATAGCGCAACTAATCACGCACGCAGAAGTTGATGACCGGAACATTAAGAGATATGTACATTAATTAAACAGTAAAAAGACCTAAATAACTACTATAAAGGCATTAAGAAAAACTATCACGACATTGATTAAGGTACATATTAAAGTCAAGAGGTGATGAAACATTGTAATACGTACGACAAAGAGACAGACGACTTCGCAGCAATTCACATCGATCCTCGCTAGTTGCTCGCAGCTCAATAGCTACCGCCCATTAACACCTTCCTTATCGCAATTTACTTGGCGGAACAGTCAACCAGAAGGTATCAGAAAAGGAGGTCGTTTATCAGTCCAGCTGCCGCCGGTTGCGCTCTGTCTGCTGCAACGGATGAGCTACAGTATCGAAAACGGTGTTTTCGATTACTTCGCCCCCTCCGGTCGGAATGATTATGCTGCTGGGAATGTTGCTCACGCAGAGCTCCCAAAAACCCACCAGCCCTCATTCTGGGCGCAGAGCGGCTCATGATACTACGGGCAAGGCCTGGGCCGACTCGGCTTCTTCTCGTGCGAGCTGCGAGAAGGAAAACGCGAGCACTAATTCTCTATATTTAACAATAGATTATCTAATTGAACCGTGAATTCTTACATTTTGCTAGCTGGTTCCCAACGAATTAAAAATCAATAAAGCCAAATTGTTTCTAGCCGTAGCCATAGATAGTCGAGCCCGCGGAGGGCCCACTGTTGCTGCTTCCTCGCGGAGAGCAGAACGGGCAGCGTTGCTACCTGATTTTCAAGTCTCCAGCAGGCTCTAGGTCCGCCCAGAAGGGGGCACCTGATAGTGGCCTCGGCAGACGCAGCGCCAGCGCGGTCGGATAAACGGACCCCGTAATTTAGGATTCATTCATAGAAGTCGGCGACTGCGGCGGCTGCCATGACGGCGGTGTTGTTGGCTACTGTTTGGAAGGAAATCATCGAAACCACCGCAGCAATCGAATCGTAATGGATCAATTAATAACTAAACCACTTTTTTGCGTTCGCCCGACGCGAGCGAGTCGAGTCCAATAATTTATTGTATCGAAACGGCCTGGCCGAGGCCGGGCAACGATGGGAAACCCGATTCGAGCAGTGCTACACAGGAAATTATCTAACTGGACCGATCGTGGTTTGTTCGTTTTCCTTCGGTTTTTTTCTCGTTTCTTTCGTTTTCGTTTTTGGCGAAGAGAAAATAAACGGATTTTCGGGCGCTTCCTGGCGCGGCTGTGTGCGCGAGAATTGAAATCGCTTTTAGGGATTATTGAAAGTCATTTCGGCCGCCGCGCGGCTGATGGCATATAATTTATGAGTGTAAGAAATTTAGAATGCCAGTGCGAGACCGATAGGCCGGGGACCGGCCGGTGAAATGGGAGATTTCGCCGAGCGCGGAATTGGGAATTTTGGCAAACATGTTGGCTCCCGGAACGGTTCATTTACGCTCCTGGCGGCGCTGAGCATATTATTCTAATTTGTTCTTCGTTAATAACTTCCATCGAATGCACACCTCGTTGAAGGAAATTTATAGGCCCACAGCAAAAGCGGCAATAATGTTTTTAAAAACCCTTGTACTCGAAGTGCTAGTAGCGTTTAAGCGTTTCAGTGAGCGTTTCAGCGTCGGAGCGTTTTAGCAAAGCGTTTCAGCGAAGCGTTACCCGTGGTGAAGCGTTAAGAGAGCAATTTTGGGGGGTTGCAAGCTAACTTGAGCCATCAAGCCATCGCTCGCCCGAGTGCTCCATTTTCATAACCTATAATGTATGGCGAACACAGGGCGATCACACAGAATCACGTCCGGCGCGGCCCCCGAGTCCTCGAGCGTCCCCGCGAAGGCGAAACCCACGATCTAGGGCGCGCGCGCGCAGAGCTGTGCCGAGCCGGGTCAGTTTGTCGTGATCAATTGAGGGCAATTTATTATAAAATGAGGGTGAATTATGTTTCAAATTCGCTCTCTTCGCGCCGGTTATGATTTTGATATGTTACGACCCGCCTGGGCGCATCGTCAGTGATCTGAATTCTGCTGCGTGAGATGATAGACGTTAGGTGCGCCTTCGATTCTACTATTGGCGCGGCCCGGCACTGGGTGGAAATTACCCTGTCCCTGGCGACGGCCACTGGCCCTGTTGATCCGCTGGGTTCCCAGCCCGTCCTCGGTTCGTCAGGCGAGCGCTTAGCGCTGTGTGTGAACGTGGCCGATGGCCGTCCCCGAAAGGGATGTGCTATGTGTGTGCTGTGGATTTCCATGTAATTTTCCAGGTTCCAAGCTCTCATCGCGTGAGATTTGTGGTTTGTGGCGCTGCGGTGGGGAACGGGACCACGGAACGCGGGGCACATGTGCACCCCGTCGATGCATGCACTCCCACGAAACTCGGTCGCTCGCTGCAGCCATTTTCATGGTTCCGCCGTTCTGATTCTGTATTTGGTACTGGGTTGGTGGCCGGGTTCGTCCGCCATGCCTATCGTCCTGCCTTTGGGCCGAGTGGCCCCAAACCGCGCCGCGGATGGATACGTGCTGATCAATATTTCACGGGAAAATTTATGTTTCATTTCATTTGTGATAAATTTATGGCAATTTCGAGCCGCACACAAGTGCGACCCGACAAGGAGGACGACGACGACGACAGACGTGTGTGGTGATCGGGAGGCCTCTTCAGCAGCCGCGAACCGGCGGCGTCGACGAAGTCGCGGGCGAAGAAAGTTCCTTAGCAAATTGATAATTTTGCCCGGCCGCGATGCTAGGTGCTAGACCATATTGCGCGAACCGGTGCGCTTGATGAATCGGTCGGACACCCCGTTAGACGTGCTGTCTCTCGGGCTGGGGCTTTGATTCGGAGACGGGTGGTCGCGCACGAAAGAAAGTGATTTGCGGCTCCCAGCGGAAACCGTATTCGAGCACCATCCATCCTCTGACCTTTGGTCGCCACGCTGGGTCGCGACTCGTGCGAGGTGAATCTTGGCGTTTTTTTCTTTCTTGTGGTCGTCGTCGTTGTGGTCCTCGTCGTAGTGTTGCTGAATCCGCATTCCTGCTCCAATCGCGCGCGCGCGCGCTGGAAGGCGTCAACAAATTAGGCACGCTCATCAGGCTATTCTTGCGTGTTTTTCTGCTGTCGTTTTGCCTTCATCATACCTGTCACGGGGCCAGATTGGGACCCCCAGAAGTGCCCGACTTTTGTCCGACATCTGATGCGCCGTGCGCGGGTTTTCGGGCGTAATCAATTAGAGGGCAGATTCATCGCCCAGCTCACGGGGCGGATGCCGCGCGCCGAGTTCTCAATGTGCTCTCAAATGAACACAAATTAGACACTTATTCATTGCGCCACCTTGGGTCCAATTTCGGGACCACGGCCTGTGCCCGTCACGGTGGGCCATATGGGGACGATGGGTTTGCCTGGCTTTTTATTAATCAACTTGTATTGAATGATGCTTCTATAATCAGACGAATGCAACGATATAAGGAATGCATATCAATACAGCCCAGTGCCGGGATTCGAACCCGGGGCCAGCTGTGTGACAACGACGGGCGTTATCGACTGCTTTATCAATGGGGGGCGTATGGGAATTATACTGGGATTATGAAGGTTCTGTATGAGAAGGATTCTGTCTATATCATTGGTCAGAATCTGGCTCCTGGCTCTGGCTAGGCCAGGATACGGCTGAATACCAGGATACGAGTAGATGGTTCCTGAGGTCTCTGCTCCAGAGTTCCCGAATGGTCGCTCCAGCGCAGTGTTGAAGAGGAGGCAAGCTAAGCCGTAAGGCCGCAATCCCTTTTGGGGTACCGAAGGGATTAGAGATCTTACCATCCACCTACAGGTGTTACGTATTTTTATGTTCATGCCACGCCACGTATCTATTCTCGTAATAATAAAAATAGAATAATAGAGAACGACAGAGAGAGAGAAAGAGATTGCAGTGTTCTTATAAAAGGTAATGATTTGGTTATAAATTGCCATTACAGCTGCCCTCTTAGATTCTTAGATGGCCTACACGTGAACATTCTAAGTTCTCTGGAATACTATTCGAACTTAGAATTATTTCACACGATTTTTATTCGATAATTGTGGCCTAACTACAAAAACAACACATTAATAAAAGAATTTCTCATCTTTAGAAGCAATCCAATCACAGATCCATTTTTAAATACTTTCATAAGAAGTGAACCGATGTGCTGCCAAATCATTACTCATGCGGAACGGAACAAGTAGTAGTCCGAAGGAGTAATGTCTAGTGAATATGGTGGGTGGGGAAACAGTTCCCATTCCATATTTTCGAGATAGGTTTTGACCGGTTTTGGAATGTGTGGTCGAGCGTTGTCATTTTGAAAAATCAGCTCAGCTCAGCATCAATTTTATTAGGTCTTAAAGGCTCATGATACACCACACCATTCAAATCCAACAACCTTTGCACAGTGAATATTTTGCTTTGGTTGCGATGGACCTGGTTCACCAGGCTGCCTTTTGGCGCCTAGGATTCTTGTAATAACTTCCCTTTTCATCACCATTGACTATTCGGTACAAGAACCCCTTTTTCTGCAAGCAGAAATTCGCAAATGGTTTTCTGATGTATCTTTCTTTTAATTCATGTGGAACCCATAAGAAATTTTTCTAAGCATTCCCATGGCACTCATTATACTGCGTTAGATGCGTAAAGACAGTAGCTGGCAATCCCTTATATGAGAAACAAACTTATATGAGAAACTTTAGAAGTTGGGTAGCATAAATCCAACAAAAAGTCCAAGCGCTGTCTGCACTCGAACTAAAGGACCATCGCTTTAAACGAACCGTAACACCCGGTGGTGCCTTTAAGGGGGCTGGACTTTCTTCCGATCCTGTCACGGAACACCGTTTTGGCGCAAGGCCCTCGGGCCCACGGGTAATAAATAGCATTTCTTGCACCAAAACTAATACGAAAGTAGCGAAACGCGAAAAGGGCTCCACGCATAGGCGCGCGAGGCCATGTGGTCATTTTCCCGGTATGGGAGGGGCGATAAGTGGGCAACCACCAAATGCAAGTATCGGGGCATTCCGGGGGTTAAGCGATAGAGCGCATGATTGCAAATGATGGAAGACCCACTCCGTCGGGCACCATTAGCTGACCGATATTGCCTTAAACAGTCCACTAGCCGTGCGCTCGCCCGTCGACGCGCAACTTTCGCACGCTTATCTTCATATTTGCGTAAGATTAATAAAAAAAATATATTAAAATGATGAAGCACTTGCCGGGGTGCGATGCGCGATGGAGGAGAAAGCCCCACAATCTTCGTAGCTTCGCAGGACTGAGGCGCATTATGAAATCAGTTTTTAGTTGCCCGGCCGGCCGTTGGTGTGTAAAACATTCAAGTCGCAATCAAAGAGAGTTGGAGGATGTAAACAGTCCGTCTCTATGCCACCAATCGGTGGATGTGATCGAACTATTCGTTCGGGGGTTCAGTTTATTAGAAGGGTTTTTGAGTTCAATGGAGGTTTCGTATATCCTGTCGTACGAACTGACAGCACCGTTACAGTAGCGTAAGCTATCCGACATCCGATTTCGAAGTATTTCGTGAGAAGTGACATCGTTTCTGCTTCAAACTGAGGTACTTAAACGAATCTGTCCGACCCGGGACCACCTAAAACAAGAGGAAATCTGTCCATTTCCCACCCAACACAACACCGAACGTCATCTCGAAGGCCATGCGTTTCCGCTGCAGCGAGAACTTGCGCCACCCGAATCGCTCGAAAGTGTTTCGTGGCTTCCTTCGATAATGAAAAAAAAGAACGGGGAAATTAAATCACTAATGAGTCCAAAGAGCGCGGCTTCAAACCTATCCGATAAGTGCCGTTCGGTCCGGTGCAGGGGGCGAAGGAAAACGACATGTTTTCTCTGCAGTTTCGTCTGTGTTGTTTCTCCGCTCCGGGGTCATCAAACGTTGAAAGTGCGTGAGAATCGTCTTCAACTTTACGGCCCTCGCGCTTACGGCCCGCGGGAAGGCGTGCCGGGGCCGCGCGCGCGCACGGATCGCCTGCTCCATAAGTGGAGCCTCGGATTTCGTGTGACCTATGCCACCCAGCCAGCCTGGGTGAGGCGCACCTTCTCCGTGCGAAGTGAAAGAAAGTTGTTCGCGGCCCGGCGGCCGGAAAAAGGAAACCTGTCCACGGGGTTACACATCGCGGGGCGTTAAATCGGTTTTTGAGCTCCTCGCTTTGATTTCCGCGACGGACCAGACTGTTGGCGGACCGAGACAGCTAAGACGCCGCAAAACAAACGTTTCTTTCTGGGTCGGGAGGGCTCTTTTCGCGTCTTAATCTGCGGTGACTTAAATGTCAATCAAAACAGGTTACAAGTTGCACCTAAGATTAGTGTATGGCCAGGTAATGGTTATAGATTTTTGGCGTCAGCCAGGTTCGTTAACATCAACAGTTTTCCAAGAACTGCGTCGGGATGTAAACAAATGCTTCCGAGTTCTTGGAATTCCAATAACGAACCTTGCACACCCCAAAAATCTATCACCATTACCCTATAATACAGTAATTTTAGTTACATCTTAAGGTATGGTCAGGGTCTCTTAAGGTCAGTTATGGGAGTCGACACCAGATAACCTCTATCTGTCAATTTGGCTCTCAAAACCATAATGCATTATTGGCAACACTGCCTTATTTTGACAGCTGTCATATGATTCAAAACATTGGCAAGTTTTGCTCAAATACGCATTATTTTGGCTCAAACCGCATGGCTTACTTGACTTACCTGAGGCTCGCCCATTCGGACGGCTACCGGTTTCGGATATTTTCGAAAAAACCCAGAATCCCACAGCAAACTGGGGCACAAGGCACGTGGTTTTAAAATGGTACATTACTCAGTGACAATAGATTTATTTTCTACAACTTCTCTTCGCTAGTACATAACATAAACTACACACAGCACCTTCCGGTTTGCGGTTCACGGAATGGCCGCGCAGGTTGGATCGTGCGATTTGACATAACATTAACGCCTAGCTCATCGTAACTCTACGCGCTGTATCTAATAGTTGGTGGTCTAACTCCCCGGACTACAATTAGGCTACCATTAAGTTGAACGTTTCAGTAACAGAATGGAATGCGTGCGTCTGTGTGTGCATTGTGTGTGTGTGTGTGAGAGTAACAAGTTTGATTTCCGCTTCGGATTTTCGCTATAACTAGACACGCGGCGGTCGGCATCGACATTGTTCTGTTGTGGGGCGGGAGTTGGGAGGAGTCTGAACGGAAGTCAGCAATCATCAATCGAGGAGTAACTTGTGGCACAGGAATTCCGGAAGAGCTTGGGTACTTTGGCGTTACATACTCCCTAGCTGCTGCTCGCGTAATGGCCGTCGCCGCTTTGCCCAGCCGCAGAGAGGATTCGTATAAATTAAATTCGGTTCGGTTCGGCAGGAGCAGGAGCACCAAGCAAAGGGGGCGATATTATGTTACTCTTACTACTGGCCGCGTTGTCCTGGCAACCCATGTCTACTATGTTCACTTGTTCCACACGCAGCGAATTGGAATACTGGCACATGGCTGTCAACGGAGCTGTCAGTTTGACGTACAGAGTGACAGCATCCGGCGGAAGACACTTGGATCGGGAAGATCCCAGATCTCGCTCTGTTTACACCAAACGCTTCAAACTTTCGCTTCGCTTTTGTCACCCCGCAACTGTCAAACTAATATAGGTGTCAAATATTTACAGTGTCGCAGTTGCACGACACATCCGATATCCGGCGGAGGGGGGAGCACATCCGATCTTTGGTAAAAGGGCTGGGCCGCTGGGGTGGGTGAGCTGGCAGCAGGACCGCGGCTGCTGCTCCTAGACCTTGGTGGTGAGGTCCAACGGGGTGGTGCCCTGCAGCTTCATGCGGTTCACCTCGCGGTCGTACTCCGTCTCCAGGTCCGGCTCCAGGTCGGACTCGCTGCCACTGCCGCGCTGCAGGTGGTGGTGGTGGTGATGGTTAAGGTGACCGAGAGCCTGGTGGCGATGGTGCCGCCGTGCCAGGTGCTGCGGGTGGTACGGGTGGTGTGCTGGCGGGTGGTGCTGGCGGACGACGTGCTGCGGCGACTCTGACCGGTGGACTGGTGGTGACTCCAGGTGCTGCTTGGTCGGCGAGGGCGTCAGCGACTGCGGCGCTTGGTGGTTGCCGATGTTGTTGTTGTTGTTGTTGGACGGTGCGGTTTTGGTGGCCACGGCTGGTGCGGGCGCATACTTGGAGTACCCATCAAGTCCGGGCGGTGTGCGGCTGTCGACGGCGGTAACGGTGGCAGCTTCATCATCGGACCCGTTCGACTCGGCCCCGGAGATGGAGGACCGCCGGTCGTCGACCGAGGTGCAGCTACTGCCCGTCTTCATGCTCAGATCGATCGGATTGTCCTGCTGGTGATTGTGGTGGTGGTGGTGGTGGTTTTGGTGGTGGTGCTGGTGGTGTCCTGGCTGCCGTACGGAGGTGGCCGAGGGGGGCTGCGACACGACCGACACGACGGGTGATCTCGGTGGCGTCATCGTCGCGGGGCCGACCTCTTCCGGTTCCGGTTCGTCCTTGTCGCTGCTGACGGTTCCGTTGCTTGGGCAGCGCTGTGACTCCAGAACCTGGTCCAGGATGAAGCGCTTGGAGTAGGAGTCGGGCGATTTGCCACTATCGCTACCCCGGCCGTCGCCACCGCTGCCTGGACCGGCACCACCACCGCCCGCGGCCAATGTCTGGTGCGGGTTGGGCTCGGTGTTGTGATTTGGCGTGAAGCGACTGTTGTTGTTGTTGGCCAGCGGGGAGCTGGGCAGCGTCAGGTGGGGTCCGTCGGCCGGCTTCAGGAGACCCGCCTGCGGGTGCGAGTAGAGTGCCGGGTGGAACCCGGGGAACATCAGGTGCGACGAGGGCAGGAAGCCCGGTGGTGGCATCAGCGGTAGGCCACCGAACGGGAGCGGCAAGAAGAGGTCCTTGCCGAGCCCGGAGTCGTGGTGGAGCGACTTGCCCTGCCGCAGCAGCGCGTGCCGCCGGTCGTTGATCTCGTTCGAGCTGTCCGAGTTGTGGCTGTCGGGCGAGCTGACCGACGGCGAGGCCGACGCCGGGTGCTTGGTGTACTCCTCGAGCCCGAGCAGCATCAGCTCCTCCTTGGTGCACGGAGGCCGCGCATACAGCCCGTACGGGGACGCCCCGTGGAACATTCCCGGGTGCATGCCGACCGGCGGCGGCGGTGGCTTCTGGTGCGGACCCTGTCCTTGGTGCTGCTGGTGTTGCTGCTGATGCTGCTGCGCCGCCTGCTGCTGCTCCTGCAGCAGGCAGTGGATCTTGAACCAATTCGAGCGCCGTCCGTACCGGGACCCGCTCTTCGACATGCCCACCATCAGGCACTTCCGCAGCCGGCACGCCTTACAGGCGGTCCGGTTCTTCTTGTTGATGATGCACTCGCCATTGTTTTTGCACTCCGATATCGACGACAAGTTGTTGTACGACCGGCCGAAGAACGACTGCAATGGATCGGAGATCAGAAAGGAAAAAAGCGAAAGTTAGAAATGACCCAAAAACGGATGGAACCCGTCAGATGAAGCCTCCCATGATAGCGGCGTACGTCACGCCAGGCGCGATTAATTATCAGCTTCACGCGCACCTCTATTGGGCTCTTCGATATTTCCCACTTCCCAACCGTGGACCGAGATCTGCCCTCAAATCTGCCCAATTCACGGTGTTCCGCGTGGAACTCCGCAGCACAATCGCGTCACTCACCTCACCGACGGAAGCAGCGCGATACTATAATTGACCGGGACCGGGACATCGGGTCGCCACTTTTCACTTTCCACCAGCCGTGGCTAATGGCCGTCGTGCGGTCGCTGCCGTGGGTGGATGTTAACTTGCGGGGGTTGGATCGGTGGCAACAAACAAAATTCAATTAGCAGACTCTGCGGTGATAGACAGAGCCACGGGCGATACGCAAAAGTTCCACCGAAAATCCGAATCCCGCAGGGTGTGTACCAGGATTGAGTAGTTCTTCGTAAATTGAACCGTTCCGATCCCACCAATCCATTGGAATATTGTTTTCCGTCCATAGAGCTTTGGGCGGTGACTCGATGTTGATCTTCGGGATTTGCTTAGCTTCAGGAGATCTTTTACTTTCAGATCTTCTGGATCGTCGAATGGCCTTCACACGTAGGTCAGATCCCTCAATCTAAAATCTCCATTGTTACATTTTTTAATCACTTTATGAACTGATGCTTTTACTTCGACAAGCATTCGATGCGATTCTGTCGGTGATGTCGGAATGTAGGACTTTACAGGCACAGAAGTCGACATGTTCAAGCAACCTCAAACGTAACTTGCAGACCAAAACTTGTTTTGTTTTGAGTTGAAATCCACTGCCATATGTCACAACAAGACAGTGTTGCCAATAAAGCATTATGATTACGAGGGCTCAATTGACAGCTAGAGCCATCGGTTAGTAAATTCCGGTTTTATAAGTTGCAAGTTGAGGTCAATTCTAGTCGGATCAACTCCTATGTCCTCAAACACTTGCTCGACCGATGCCATCCCGAAGCCATCACATCGATTCGAGAAGCGAAACACTGTTACGATTCGTGGTTTGAAAAGAAATCGAATCACCATTTTACTGTGCTGCTGCTGCTGGCTAAGTTGTGTGATGTGTCCATCCCTCAAATGGCGCGCCAAGCGAACGACATGGCCGCTGGTAATGGCCGGGCGGTGAAACACTGTGTTTCGTCAGCCGCACAGTCAACCGATGCGCCCGGCCTCGGTGAAAAATGGCTCTGAAAAAGGGCGATCGCGTTCAAGCCGGCCCAGCTCGAGTCATAATAAATAACGTCCCATACGCGACGCGACATTCAAATCCACCACCCCGGACGGCGAAGGTCTTCTCCGTCGGCAGCGAGTCGCGATCGATCGATCTCGGGGGGATCCGTTTGACGTTTGTCGTCGTGGTACTCGTGGCACATTTTCGCAAACAACACGATCGACTCGTCGCCGGCGCACGACATCTAAGTCGACCTTGGTTCGCATGGCCCGACATGCCAGCGACATTGAAGCATACATGATACCAACAAATTGCCGCTCATCGCAGCCGTAATGCATGACCGGCCGCAAGCAGATGTACAACCGATCATCTAATTCCGCGTGGTGTGCGTGCGAGACACAATTGCGTTTTCTCGGGCTAAGCGATCGTGCTGTTATTGTTTCATCGATGTGATGCACAAATTCGCCGTTCCTCGATAATGATAAGCGTTGGTTGGTAAGTGTTCTTGATGAAGGTCTGCGGCGGTGAATGCTAATTTTAGATCGCTTTATCTAATTTCGACAAACATTACCAACCAGTTGATTTGAGCTTAAAGGAGGTCAGCAAGGGATTGCCTGATGAGGAAAACGGTGGTCATCAGTCGACATCAACGTTTGAGGATTTGGGTTCTATTTCCTTGAGGTAGATATCTGAACTATGACCAATCGGAATTATAGGCCTGCTGCATAGGGCACTGCATTTGAAGAGAATTACTTCCGGAAGGAGCTCTAAAGTACCAGTCTTAATGTAGGTAAAGAGTTGATAGAAAGGCTTAGAAGTGTCTTGGTAACCATTAGCTGTCAGAAGGAAATAAAAAATCATCCTCATACTGGAGATATAATACCACAGAACACTAGACTTTTAGGTTGTTTAGAAGAAGAAGCTTCTGCAGCGCAGCGTATATGTTTTAGGTAAGATAGGGTGCCACGCGCAAGAATATCTTCTCGAGAGAATAATTCAGAAGATACCTTCATTTGGGCGATCCCTTGCAGTAATCCGACACTGCCTAGTTCAATTGTTTATAGACAGCACAAGAACAAAAAGCTTGGTTTGCCTTTGTAAAGTACATCTCGATCTCGCTATTGCCCGGAGCAGATCGTTGTCAGAGCAGGTGTCATACAAATTGCATAACTTTGGGCGCAACAGTATTTTAAAATATCGAAAACTGACTAATTTAGTATACCTATAAAGTGGTGTAATATACAGATAAAGTGTTGAATGTGTCCTTCTCCTCCTTCTCCTTCGGTGCTCCTTCGGTGGATTGGCTTGCCATTGGCACCTCGGAGCTGTAACTCCGCTGCTGCTCCACGCAGAATCACCGTCGGCAGCTCTGGTTGTCTGGCGGTGCCTGGAAGTTTATGAAAATGGCCCACTTCGATGTCCGTGAGGCATACCTTCTAACCTTCTACCGAAGAAGGCTCTACGTGATGGCAGCGCACACTCCGCGAAGATGACTCGGTTCCGCTCACCGCACAGTTGCTAGTGAGAGTAATTTAAAAGTCATTTTTGCCCCGACCCAGCCCGGCGTTGATTTATCTGAACTTTGTCTCCAAAGTTCATTCCAGGAAACTGGAGCCTGTAGATCGACTCTATGTCGAATGTCGATCTGGCATAGAATCGTTCCAACTCGCCCATGTGACAGAGAAGCGGGATTTTGATTTATTAAAACTCAACGCCAGACACTTCGTGCAGAAGGAGCATGTGTTCCAACTTCCTTTCTGGGGTGGCCAGCCCGAGCCAGCCCGAGCCCGGGGTAATTAAATATTACAATGCCATTCGGTGTATATTCACGCGATGGCGGCGTCTAAAGTTGCAGAAAAAAGGGCCCCCCCGGCGGATGATGATGCGAAAGGGATTGCATCGCGCGCCCGGGGTTTGTGCAACTCCGCCGGGTCCTGCTGCTTGGCGAGCCAGTCAGTGTCGCGTGTAGGTGTCGTGTGCGCGAGATGATCGTGTTGTCTGTCGGCGGTGACGCTAGCGGGCCGACTAGCGGCTTGCGGAGTTGAGCAACACAACAGAGAACTGAGCTGCTGCTGTCACTTCAGCATCCCGTGGCGTGCCGCGCTGATTCATCGGCGCCCTTAATAAATCGACGACATTTCTAGCGATGCCATTCTCCGCCACCAATTCGGTGCGAGCTTTGGGTGGCAGTACCGCATCGCATCCGGTACCGTGGCGGCGGTCGCCCATTCCCACAATTATACCGTAACACGGCGTCCCTTGCAACTTACCTTGCAACCTTCGCAAGTGAACGCTCCGAAGTGGAATCCGGCGGCCGGTTCGCCACAAACTTTGCACTGCTGATTCATCTGGAACGAGAGGGGTGGAAAAACGGAATAGAGATGAGATGAGGCGATGAAGAATTATTATTTGGTGCACCCAATTTTGCGACCCGAGCGTAAAATGGCGGCCGCCGTCGCGAACCAACGCGAACAGGACGAAACATTGTTGCATTACCGCAAAGGCGCTCCGGCTCCGAGCTGGGCATTATGCAGGTGATTTACTGTTTACGAGCTCAGAATTTTCTGTTGCTTCTGTTGCTCCTTTTTGCGTACAATGTGGGGGCCCAAGAACGCGCCCCCCCCGGCAAGGATGGTAAACGCTTGTGGCCGACCCGGAACACATTTACATGGACCGAATTTAATTGATCTGTAGCGGGCGTGGCGTGCACGGGGAAGATATACGGGCCTCACCGTGCGGTCACGCAGCACTTGTGATGCGTGCCCTCGGCCCGGTCCGTGTGTCATCGTAAAACTTTTTCACCCGAGTCTGTTGCTGTGTCTGAGAGATGGAAAACAATTTCGAGCGTTTTCTGCTCCGACTACCAGCCCATTGTAACATTGTAAAATGTTTTCAGGCTGCGGCCAAAACAACTTGTTGGAACTTTAGATTCTTCACTTTGCTCGTCGCGACTTTGGATTTAATTGAAGTCCGAGTGTCTCGCTGCGCATCCCCAGAATGCCATTCACCTGAGGCCGCGCGCTATGGACTTTGCGGATTGCGGACACTGGGCACAGGCTTTATGACTTGCGACCCGGGGTTTGACCCGCCATCCGAAAGCCCACGATAGCTAGCCAGATGACCCGGTCCCAGTGTCCATGTATCGTGCGCATGGTTAGCGTTGCGCAAGCAGACCGCGCAAGTTTGCGCAAGCCGTCAGGTGTCGGAGTCGATCGCCGATGATCGCCGCCAGATGGCTCGGAGCTCCGGAGCGTTATCCTGACCCGATGGCGCAATAATTAGCAAACTGCGCGCGTTTACACGCCTCATAGCCTTATAGCACCTATGGCGGGAATGCTTCGAACTCGGCCCGACCGTTACTTGTTGCGCGAATCTCGACCATTGTTTATTGACAATCACGAGCGGCGTGAAGTGTGAATCCACACGCTGGCTGGCTGGCTGGCTGGCTAGGATTTATTCCCCTCTTGGCTGGTGCTGCCGCCGCCGAAAAAATCCTGAATTTTAATGAACTGAGCGCGATGAGCTTTATTGCACTTCTGGCACATTATCATAATGCATTTAAATTTTATGCCACTCGCCGCAGACTGCCGGGGCCGGTGTTGAAGAAGCGCCCGAGACACTCGCGGAATCCCGCGAGATGCTATTTATCATAAATGGAACACACCAAGCCCCAATCGCTCGCTCGCTTAGGCCACCGCTCTCTGGCGGAACTTTTATTACAGCTCGGGCCTGCCCCGGCAGGGCGTGATAAACGGCGGACGGGTGGGAAAAGTCATAAACCGAAGCCGAAATAATTCATTTTCGTGCTGCACTGCGGCCCTGTTTCCTGTTTTGCCGGACCTTTTTTTTGCGGTGCCAATCCGCCAGCCCGATGCCCGGCATCGGCATCAGCAAAGTCGCGGTGTGATTTGCAGCGGTGGGAAGGCTTCGGGCTTTGGGAAGTAGAAGTTCGGGTGCAACGGTGCACTCGGCGATATGGTAATACCTCGAAGGTGGCCCAACGCTGTTACACTACTGTGGCCGAAACGGAACGGGAATTTGGATGTGGAACTTCCGATTCTAACACTGTCACCAGGATCTTCGTCAAAATACTAATCAGTGTTTGTGATCCTATTGTAAACAGTTTAAAGTGAATTCTGCGCTTTTCATAATGTCAGAAACTATTTAACAACTAAATTTCATTAAATTGTTGCTGCCAAAAATGTTGAAAATGTGGCAAAACGCCTTCGATGACTAAACTATATCGAAAAGTAGAGTTTATAACTGGTACAAAATATTCAAAGAAGGTCAGAAGAGCGTTGAAAACGAGGCATGGCCAGAACGACCATCAACATCAACTGATCCAAGAATTGGTGCTCCAAAATTGTTAATCACTGGAATCCTTTTTGAGTGACAGTTTGGACCATTTCGAAAAGTGAAATGTCGATTAGTGTCCAAAGACTTGAAATTTTTGCATCACATTTTCGTGATCATTTCGCAATCTTTTCGACGCAATGGCTCCAAAACTAACTTCCAGTCAATACAAATCAGAGTGAATAAAATTCTCAAAATGATCCTTCATTTATACTAGAAAACACCAACGAATCTTGATCTAGGACTTACTGGCGTGCAAAGACTATCGTTCGAAATTAACAAACTAAAAGAAGCCCTAACCAATAGATGCAATAATTCCGTCCATCCAACAATTCGAGAGCTAATTATCTGAAGCTTTTGAAGCTGACTAGTTGTAAGATGTTGTTAAGTAGCATAAAATGACTCAATGCCACGTGGCATAACATATAATTTAAATAGATTTAAATCGAAACATTTTCACTTCATCATTTTGAGACCTTGGACTTGTCAAATAGCTGCAATCCCAATGTGGAATATCTCTGTACTCTTATGTAATCAAGCATTTTTGTCTAATAAAGAACCAATTTTAAACATTAAAAAAATCGACGCAATGTGAATCGAAATGAAGGACATACCGGAAGACTTTGTCGGAAGTTCTGGTGATTTTTCGGCCACAGTAGCGTGCGCTCGCAAATTAGGAATTCGGAATCTTCAAATCCCCACCGAAGCCCAGCCCGAATGACCGTGGTGCGCTCGTTAAAGCGCGCACAGTTTTGTCAGAACGCCGTTTTAATTGCCACGTGTTTATGGCCTGGCCCTCCCCAAGTCGAAGGTGTGTGCGTCCCCAAATCCGGATTACCGGACTCACAGAAAGTCACAGGCAGGTTTTATGCGATGCGCGCAGTGAGAAGTTGTGGGATGCACCGATCAGATGGCCCCATCATGGGTTCCTTCAAAGGCGGCGCGGTCGTGAAGCAATGGACGAATGAACGTTTCGAAGCACAATGATTTTAGCGTGCTGTGTGTGTGTGTGTGTGTGCACCGATCGAGAAAATTGACGAAATAGAGCGACCAGGTTTGGCCACGCAGCACCGGCCGTGCTGCCGTGAACCGTTTAATTTCGTATTCCGGCCACGTTCCGGGGTTCGCGGCGCTATTTGAATATTCGCGCAATCGTGTGGGGTGGCGAGGCTGGGAGGGCTGGGGTAGCATAGACCGCCACGCTCTATTTCAGATGGGTCTTGCGCTCGCCGTTCACCGGCGCAACGAGCACGTGCTCGCTGGCCGGGCCAGGTCGATTTCAAGAATCCGCCCCGGGGCCCCAGAATAGAGGCGCATCGCGCGCCAAGACAACCGAGCGGGGCAAGAGGACGAGGCGGACACCGGACAGTGCGGACCAGCCACCAGAGCCGAAACAATGCCGATTTCACGCGCACTGGATACGTGTAGGAGTGAATAAGATTGACATAATTCGAACACTAACGAGACAAGTTACTCTCTATTCCGGGGGGGATCGCACTGACCTACCCCCAGGGCTGCGCCGTTGTGTAGCTCGGTACGGTGACGAAAGTGCGCCGTCGTAGAGTGGAACAATGTAAGGTGAGGCACGGCTGGGCGAACGAGGCAGTCCCCGGCCGGCATACATAACGCGGCCCACGGCCCGCAGCGCGCGCGCGGCAAAGCATAAAAATTCGCCGACTTCACCGGCCAAGAAAGAAAGAGTAAAGCGGATCGCGCGCGGAACTAACTACTTTAAACGGTATCAAGGTTAGGGCGGCGGCGGCGGCGGCCGTGTTTTATAAGCGCTCCAGCGGGGCCGAAAGTGAAAATTAAAGTGCCAGTAACCAGAAACGGTACGGGACTGGAGCAAAGGCAAATGGTTCGTTCGGGGGTTCGGGGCAGACATTGCCGCCACGCAAGTTCAGACGGAGACAAGAATCGAAGCGAATCAAAATTTTAGCCAAAAATATGTATTCGATGGCGAGTGGCGGTTAGCGGTTACCGGTTAAGAAACGAGCTCCAATTGTGACAGCACCACGTTCGGACTTGAGGAATTGTTTATGTGAAGATAATCGGTAGTGTTCTGGTCCGCCCAGTACTTGAACATGCTAGAGTATGGTTTGGCTCAGTTTAGGAAGATGCGATTGAGGCTGTTTAGAGACGATTCACTAGAGTCACCATCTCGAAGTCGGGTTGGTTCCAGCATTCCGCCCCTGTCTCACAGTTTATAACTTCTCAAATTGATGGCCCCTTCTTACTAGCCAATGTTCGCTTGTCCACACCTGAGTCTACTCTAGTCAATCGTCCTTTAGTCTTGACCCACTATGCAATACACACAGAGCATATAATCTCGCTTCGTCTGTAAGAAACTTTGAGAGGAACTCTTCGATTTCTTCTCTTTCTGACGTGAAATTTGTTTACACGTTGATTATCCATATCCTGGACTTTGTCGTTCTGTCGTTAATGTAAATTCTTCGTATCTAACCATCCAACCATCACCAAGTGTTTGGATTTTGACATACCAAGTACTTGACTTTTAAAACGTCAAACTTCATTCGGAAAATTGTAATCATTTAGTAAAAACTTTGACATTTAACACATCGTTCAATAAGCCCCGGGACTAGCATAGAGATGGCGCTTATAGATGCCAAGGTTCAGAAGTACCAACCTTCAGATAAGATGTGTCAAAACTTGATATAATTCGAAACATAACCAAGAAAGCTATAGTGGTTAAAGTGACGTTAGCTTTGCAATCGTGAAAATATGGGCCAAAACGAGTTTCGTGTGTTGATAAAACATTGTTTTCTAATGGGGAAAAAACACTGTTCAAGCTCAGCAATTGCTTGAAAAACGTTATTCGGACTCTACTCCGTCGAAACCAACCATTTTTCGGTGGTATGCTGACTTCAAACGCGGTCGTGCTGACACAAATGATGCGGAACGTTCGAGTCGGCCAAATGAGGCCTTGAAAAGTTAGAGAAGCGTTGGAATGATTGTATTACACTTGAAGCAGATTATGCTGATGGATAATAAAGAATTTTGCCGATAGAATGTTATTTTCATAGTTAGTCCCGGGAGTTATTGAACGATGTGTTACGAAAAATGACGTTATACGATTCCAATATTAAAAAATATCCAAAGTGGTGAGTCTTCGACTCAAATTGTACGAAATTGGAGCTTGGGGCTCGGAAACCCCACAAGTCGTTCAAGAGAAGCCAATGCACCCAGAACGAGTGTTGGCCGGATTGGTTCTTCGGCGAAATTGAAGGCTGAAGTTGTGTGTCAACTAGCCCGCTTGATCCGTTAACTTAATCAGAACTAAATAAATGATTTGTAAAATACTGATATCCGTTCACCAGCCCGAGCCCGTGAGTCCTATTGAAGCATTCGGCGACCCGCAGGAACTGTATCATTTCCTCTCAATGACTGCGCTGTTTCTGGAAGCAGCCTGCAGCTCCCGAGCAGACCGGGTTGCAATGAATTGTGGAAAAGCGCGTCAATTGTGACATTGTGACACCGTGTGGGTCTTGGGAGTGATTGCGCATCACGGCAGCTTTCTGCTTTTGCGCCGAAATGGAACCGATTTGTCGACCGAACCGAACGAAAAGAAAGGGCCCGGAAGTTGATGGCCGATGGCCGTGAGTCAGCGCGAAGTGGCAACAAATGGTGGAATTAGTTCGCACGGCTCGTTAGCGGCCAGGACCCAATTTTGGGCGTATGACAAATCGTTCGACAGCTGAGCTGAGATGATCCCGTTGGGGATTTCGGTGGTCCTTCGGCCAGCTAGGAGATTCGCACGTCACGCTTGTTGGCACACCGAGCCCTTTCTCTTTTGTTGTCGAATCGTTAGACCCGCGCGGTTTTCGGGCCAAAAACGGTTTGGTGGACTGCAGTTGCATCGCCCGAAAACGGTTGACTCATGATCGGGAGGGAAAAAGCTGTGGAAAAGAGTCCAATTTGTCACCGTGGTATGGCACTCCGACGGCTCAGCCTTTTTGAGGGAGAAATATAAAACTTTACGACACACACCGTTGTTCTTCGCCGTTCGAGCTCGAGCTCAAGCTAATTGTCGGCTACGCTGCGCTGCACTGCGTCGTATACACTTAATAACTTGTGAATAATTTCCGATCTTTTACGATCGCCATCAGCGGCTGGCTATTGAACCCGACGCCGCGACGACACGGCAAAAAAGCCCAAGACGAAACACTGAGCAGAGCAAACGCAAAAAAAAAGCATCATTCTAACGAAGGTGAAGACCGGGCCCAGCATCAACACCGTGACGCACACACACACCCAATGAGATCATCATAATCGCCATCTTCCCCACTGGGGCGAAGTGCAGTTTTATGGCCATCCATCCTTCCGCGCTGCGTTGCGTTGCGCTGGGTTTGATTTATTGGACTCAGTTCCTCAGTCCGGCGTCCGTTTCGGGCGTTCGAAAACTGCGAACCCACTGTGGCCCACTTCGCCCTCTAAATGTTTTTGCACACACACATTTAAGGGCCCCGTCGCATGATGATGACCTGGCTGATTCGAAACGGAGGGCCATTGGCAGCGTCGTGGCAGCCAATTCCGATCGTGTTCCGATTTGGAACCACCACCACCAGCAGTAGTGATCATTGTTTCTTGTGTTGCTGCTGCTGCTGCTGCTGAAACCACAAGCGACAGGCGACAAGCGTTGTGTGATGCGGTGTGCCGGTGGCCCCAGGTATCGGTTCTAGGCGATCGGCGCACCCTCCCTAGGTCGAGTTCTAGTTCTTCGTGAGAAGCAACTAGCTACGAGCTCGTGTTTATTTCTTCATTACCGGGAGCCATTACTGGGGCCATAAGACACCCACACATAGACTGGCTGTGATGCAACGAGGCGGAAGTTTGCCCACGGAATCGGATCGGATCGGAATCGGTGGCTGTGGACGTCAGTTAGAACCGTCGGAGCACTAGAGTCCGTAGCGGTCATTGTGGTGTTGGTTTTAATTTTCCATATCGCACGATGTGGTGATCGGTGCAAATGAGTGGCTCCAGCAACCGACAACGACGACGACAACGACGAGAACGATGCAACTGCGTGTGCAACGATGTTCCGGCTACTGCTGAGAGTGGGCGGATGTAATCGAGGCAGGTCCCCCCGCCCCCGGTGACCGGCTGTCAGCGACGTATCGCGATAAGGTCAATCTTTCGAAGCCCGGACCTAGCGGGCCCTAGAGACTTCAACGCAAACGACGAACCCCTCCGCGCGATCCGAACTGAGAACGTTCTGAACTTTCTGGGCCCCCGGCATTGTTCCAAATCTTCCGGCCGAAAGGTGTCCATTAGCTGCCTGGCCGGTCCGGGGCGAAACAATGGTTGCGACTCTGAGACTTTTCAATGATTTTTCTCATATCGCCACACTAATCTAGATGAAGCGGCGTGTCGGGCGTGTATTGTTGCGACGCGGCTTGATGACAGCCCCACACACAGCCCAGGTTGACAGTTCCGACCACCCCCGTGGCGGGAGGGTGGATACTCAAGGTCCATCCGGGCCGTCCCCTGGCGGGTTTTGTTTTTTCTCTTCCGTAATAAGACGGCCGAGAGCCGGAGATCATTAGAGAGCACTGCTTACGTGATCGGAGATCGCCGGAGTGTCATCCCGAGTGTCTGATCTGATGGGCCCATTTTTGGGGGCATCCCCCAGCGAGGCGGGATCGCTTTTAGAGCGAGCGAGAGTGACCAAAATCGACTTGGAACGTGCCGGGAATTTCGATCGATTGCGCAAATGGCAATGGCACGGTCGGTATCGGTAGCTACAAGGCGAGGCCCGCAACCGTGTTTAGAAACTCGGCTGTAATTCGTTACGCCTGATTTGCATCAAGTACTGCTTAGAAGCTTTTGGGACCCGGTCGCCCCGGGTGACGGGGGACGCAGGTGTGTCACCGAAACGCGCCCTCGAAGTCGAAGACTTGCTGGCTCCGGCTCGCGCAGATCTAGGCTCCATGGCGTGTTTACTCGCGCACGGCACAGTCCGCACACAATGGGCACACAATCGAGAGGGCAGAAAAGGAAGTAAACAAAATGGTTGATAGCCTGGTACACCTAGAGACGCCTCTATGCAATTATGCAATTAACCTGCTATTGTTGAATGTAAATCAAAGCAACCCGTGGCCCGAGAACGCCCGCAACGAAAGTGAAACACCCGACCGACGGACCACTCCTTCTGTAACGGCGGCCGCCGGGGCGGTTCGCGGGTTGCGGGGGAAAATCGCGAGTCACCGATCGCGTGCCAGCCGGAGGGTGGGGGGGGATGGCGCAGTCAATCGAGGGCCTAATTAAATAATCGAACCATTTCAAGTCGAGCCGAGCCGTGGCCCGATCTTCACGCTACAATCAGGGCCCCCGATTCAGATTCAGATGATGGGCTGCTGCTGATGGGGCTTCAATTTAACACATCATTCAGCCGAGGACCGCTATAATGTTGCCAACACACACACACACACACATGTGTGTCAAGTTCCCACAGCAACTCCGATCGACGCAAATGGGGTGTTAAGCAGAGAAAGTTAATCTAATTTTCGGACGGACCGACCCGACTATCAATGGGCAATCAGTGGGCAGGTCAATTTGCCGGCGGGATCTTCACCGGTGGACGTCCACACGGCCACTAGTACCCTACCTCCCAGCACCGCTTTCCCCTGGGGGGTGATCTACAACGTCACCGAGTCGGTCCTGAGACTGAGTGCCAGTGCCCCAAGGACCCGGAGGCGTCAAAGGAGGCCCCCGGGGGAGGGCACGGGAGCCACTGTTTGCTCACTCTAGCTCGCCGCCCCATCCGACGCCGTTCTAAGCCATCTAGAATGGATGCGAAAGACCGTAATAATGGACCGCAAACAAAGGACGGCCTTAGACACGGCGCCGATCGCTTTGAGAGATGCGCGCACGTCGGACAAACATCCCTCTCAAAGCGGACGCTAAATGCATCGCGCGGCTCCGTACCGTTACGTCAGCCAAGCGGCTCGCGCCCTAAAGTGCTTCCTAAAGTGCATCCTCCGCCATGTTGACCAGCGCGGCGTTAAAAGGTGGGATGCTGATGCTCTAACCAATGTTAGAGCACCAATCTGGCTGCTGTTGCTGCTGTTGCTGCCGGGTCGGCCCGCTAATTAATCAATCGATATCGGGCGCCGCCAGTCGGTCGGGAATCGGGTGAATTGATGATCGGTGTGTGTTGGACCAATATTGAACACGATGAGATCCGATCATTAAACGAACAACGTTGCGCTGAGGATGCGGATGCGAGGTTGGTTCAAAAAGTATCGGTATTTTGAATTTCCACAGGTTACATACATTCGATTTTGGACTTTTTTGGGGCGTGCTGTTGCTACTCATGTCACTCACTTATAGCGGTAAGTTTGGCCATTTGGCCTCATCATCGATTTATCTCTGCTCCAAAATATGGATCGCAAACAATCTGTATCAAATTTTGTGTGAAAAACAAAATTAAGAGAGCGGACGCATTTGGAATGTTCACTGTGGCTTATGGTGAAGCTATTTTGACCCAATACAAAGTGAGACGCAAAAACTGCAGGGATTGGCTCTTTCGAGTCTAACTTTTTTCTGTGCATCGGTAAGATCTTGCACTTTTTGGAACTTCAATGACTTTAGTCCGAGCTCATTTTTCAATATTTGCTGAATGGCATATTGCGATATGTTCAGCTCGGACACGGATTTCGATGAAGACGCTTCTTCACTTTTCGAACCATTTCTGGTGATGTCCCTTTTTTTTGTCCGTCCACATCCTTGACGTCGGGCTATGCTACCAGTATCACGGTAACGAGCGATGGTACAAGACACAAAAGATTTATTAACATTTAAATGCAGGAGGGCTCTAACGATATGGTTTTGTGGTTTTCCAGCTAAATATAATGAAATCACACTGTTAGGCTTGAATTCCATCACAAATAATATTTTCTGGAAAAATTCCCACCAAAATGCGTGTGTACGCTTGTAAAGAATATAATGAGCTGTCACTGGAATAAATCTGACAGCTGTTGGACGAGAGGTTTAGAAATGACAGCAGTCTGAAGTTGGTTGCAGTTGCATCTCACCCTGTATCGGTGTTTATCGGAGGTTCAAAATGTTCTCAGAGGGCTGAGAAAATGTGAAAGACGAAGAGCCAAGACGAATGTGAAGGTTTTGCTTACAGTTTTCTTCGATTGCAGAAGCTTGATTAGTTCTTGCCACAGGGTAGAATGGTCAATAAGGAATGTTACCTGGAAGTTATGGTAGAATTTTTGACCAAAACCAATCTGTTTGTTGATGCCAGCGTATTCCCCAGATCTAGCCCCTCGTGACTTCATGTTCCAGAAACTGAAGAGGCCCATGAAAAACCGATGTTACGCTACGATTAAGCAAATAACGACAGCATCGACGAAGGAGCTGAATAAGATCACAAAAAATGATTTTTTGAAGTGTTTCGAGGGTTAGAAAAAACACTGACACAAGTGAATAATGTCTGATGAGGATTACTTAGATAAATGATAGATATCAGTTATACATTCTTTTTTAACAGCCCTCGTACATTCGATGTGATTATGATCGACCATCAGGACTCCACTTCCTATGCCACCCCGGGGGGCCTACGGACCTCCCAGGTTCTAGAACTGCCTATTGGAACTTCCAGTACGTTCCAGTAAAGTTGGAAGTCCGCAACCGAAAAACTTCGTGCTGCGGTCCCGGTGGCCCTGCCGGGCTCCGCCACGGCGAGAGTGGCGAGAGAGAAAGTAGAATCATCACAAACAGGTTAGTCGTGATTTACCTGGTTTAATTTTCCCACACAGTGCCTCCCCGTCCTCCTGAAGGAGGACGCCCTCATCGGTTATTGAAGAAGAAGAAGAAGCTGCCGGATCTCCGAGGCGGACCCCCAGCAAAACGGTTGGCCGTCTAGGCGGTCGGGCGCTGCTGCTTTCGAAATTAATTCCAGTGACATTTCAACCTCAGCCTCAGCCTGGTGGCTGGCATTCCACGGAGCGGAATCACTTGTTCACCCGGCTCCTGGTCCAGGCTGGTGGGAATCGCTCCGGTCGACCGGGCGGCCGGGGCTAAACGAGATTATGATTCCCGTCGACCGGCTGGGGGAAACGCTATCGACCGGGTGACATCATTTGGAGCAAGCCGGGAGCGAGTCGTGACCGGGACCGGGACCGGGACGGGAGTCTGGAATGAAGTCAGCGTTCTCCCTTTGGAACTCCCTGTTCTGCTCCTGGAACTCACTCTGGGAAGGTGATTCAGTAACAATTTGTTCAGTCCTAAAAATAACGCTCCGTTTCACTCCGACTCCGAAGCTACTACCGTGTGTGTGTAGCTGACCCACCACATCCGCCAGCTCCCTCCCCCCGTTGCGGGTTCCGCGAACCACAAATCATTTGTGCTCCGTGCTAAATCAGTCTTATCTTGCCGTGCGCCATCTTTTAAGCCCGTGTGGCCGTGCCGTGCCGTGTCCGATCGATTTTGTGCCGTTCGAGGTCCCGCGTATCGTGTTTCGTTCGAAAACTCGTGTCATCGGGGACTATCGGGGCGAACGTGACCATCGCCCGGTGTTGGCTGCTGGCGGGTGCTGGCGTTTTTAATTAGAGTGGGTGAGCGCACTGAGCTTCGGGAGGGTTCTGTCGCACTGAACCAATCGGAGCTAGAAAGGATGATCCACATCATCCAGAGACGAAACGATGCACCGCCGCACAATGTGGCCGCGTAAGTCATTTCGTGCCGTTGCGTGCCCACGTTGCGCAACGTAGTAGCAGCGGCAGATGATCTTTGCGGTTTTTGGTGCGCAATGGAAAATTGCGCGCCACTTCGCGAACGAAACCGTTGTCATCGTCGCGGCCCGTGTTGTCGCCAGGCCGGGCCGGAGCCGAACCGGGGGCCCGCCCCGCGGTGGGGATTGCACCATCCGAGGCTGCGCACCGGTGGCGGCGGTGATTGGAATCGGGCTCGGCTCGGACACCGTTTGCGCCACCACCACCGCAAATAAACTGTGATTTACAAGTAATTGAAAAATGAAACGATGAAATTATTTGCACAACCCGGTGGCAAATCGATGCCGTCTCACCCGGACGGGACGGGACGGAACGGGTGGGCAATTGAAATCGAAGGCTCCGGCTCCCGCATCGAATGCGATCGGGGTTTGTATGACAACCGTTTTGCGGACGGATGAGGACACGGATTACACACAGTTAAAAGTGGACCAAGCAGAAAAATTACCCCCGGTCGCCGATTGGGCAACGGCTGTACGACTTATTTAAAGTAAAACATGGGGACCCCCCAAAAGGAGACCCCCCCTTTTCAAGAGTGACAAAGCAAGATGAAGGCTACAAAACAAACGGTCGGTCGGTAGAAATGGTACGACAAACGTATCGACAACATTGTCACCTGGCCGTGTCGACAGCGGGCGAGCCGCGGGATGTTTTAATCAGCGCGCATGCAAACGACCTTGACAGAGCCGTACCGTAGCGAACCTCCCTCCGTGTGCCTCCCCATTTTTTCGCCAGCCAGCCAATTGGCGACCGCAACGAATGCGAAGCGATATGAATATGCACACACACACACAGCAAACAGCAAGTGGCGTCAAACACGGCGGCGACAGATTTTTCTACACATCACGCCGGGCCCAACGCGGTGTAATGTAATGAAAATCGTCACGTCAAGAAAAACATCGTAAACATCGATCGAGGGCGCCCAACAGGGTTCGTCGCTTGCTACGAACGAGCGCCCAAGTCTTTCGTACGCCGAGTGCGCTGCGTTCACACCAAAACGACGCCGCGCGAAGCGATGACACAGCCAAAAAGCGGACTGCGGTGACATGCGGACGGACGAGCTCGTTCCGAAAATTGTTCCGAACGCGGGTAACACGAAATCATACTATATTTTAACGTTTGTGTAACAAACGTCGGGCTGTCTGTGTGTGGACAGCAAACAAGTGTCGGGCTGATCGGTGGGCCGGGTGAGAGGTCGTGAAGACGGGGCACCGGGAACCGAACAATGTAGCCTGGGAAGCCTTGTTGCAGTGGGCGAACACAGCTCTCGGGCGTTCTCGGGCATTTCGGGGGAAAACATGATAATTACAACGAAAACTATTAAATCGTTACTCTTCAGCCCGGGCCAGCTCGGGGGTCGAACAGTGGAATGTTGTGCCCGAAGATACAGTTCCCATCCCGAGCGGAGGACCCACTTCCGGGCCGACCTCTCCGATTGCGATCTGGACTGGATGCGTCATCCGCGTGTTTGATGGAATGTAAAGCGTTCGTTTTAATAACGAAAATCACTGCTCGAATCAGGCTGGGTCTTTCTCTTTGGAAGCCTGTTTCGGCACTTCGCTGCTTCGCGTGAGAATTCGCATGACACCGAAGATGCCCAAGAAACTCTCCCCTAGGACTGCTAGGCCAACGTGTCCGTGACGTGTCCATGCTACAATCTTGCACCGGCGACGTCGGGATAAAGCAAGATAAATGGACGCATTGACCAAGATCTCATTTACGCACGTCACGAGTGTGTGGCCACCGTCGGTTGTTAGTGATGCCATTCACAATGCTCAGCTCGCCGGAGATAATTGAGTTATCAACAAGAAGAGCTCGCGGCTGCTCGAGGGGCTCCGTTTGTCAGCAATTAGCGGTATTGAAGTACCGCGGATGTAGCATCGATCGGCCAGGTGCCATTAGCAGGCCCCAAGTGGAACTAGTTTTCTGTGTCGTCAGCCTCAGTGAAACAGTTCGCTCTAGCCGCAGATGACTAGATGAAGGTTAGAAACGAAGTCTGAAACCTAGAAGGCTCGGCTTCTCTCGCCAAATGGTCTCTGGGTGGATCGAAAACTGTTGTTTCGCCCGCCTGGTCATCGATCACCAACGTGCACCGCGCCGACCAGTCTCGGCCTCATCTTCTCGGCCCGAGAAGGGCACCCTTTGCGCCCGGTGCGCGATAGCTACTCACGTTGCTACAATTTATATCGCTCCCAGATTGATGACTTGCCGGAAGGGAGCCCAGCCAGGCGCAGCGCAGCGCAGCCCGAGTGCTGCTGACCTGCTCGAATGATATATTCGAGGCCGCGCGTGCAGCATTGCTTTCTTCGTTTTTTTGCGCTTTGCCCACCGCCTTCAAGAGCAGGTTATAAATCAAAAGCGATACTGCTGCGCAGGCGGAGACCCCGCCCGAGGATCGGACGGTGAAGGATTGTATGACTTCAAGCGTCCGTCAACCTGTGGCGCTATTAGTTGCCGTGCGTGAAGATTTAATAACAGTACACCGTGACCAAATTAGAACAGATGTGTGCAAATATTTCGCGCGAACTCTCACCGACTGGCTGACATTTGGCGATAAAGTCCCCACCGAGTATCCCTGGGCCCAGGAATGTCTGGCCCATTTCCACTATCGCTGCCGTCGCAAGCAGCAGCAGCAGCAGCCGGCGGTGTACACGATCTGGTCGTCTGGCCAGGCAGATCCGAGTACGAAAACCGGTACAATCACACCGTGGGAACTGGATCATTCAAATTCTTCGGGCGGCTCGACGCTCGGACGAGGACGACGATCTGAGTCTGAGGGCGAAACGATTTCAACTCGGCCGCCCGCATTAAAGGCTGCACGTGCTGCAAAAAGGGCAACCTGGCCACAGCTGGGCCAGATGCCGACGACTCGCGGGTCCGATTGGGGCTGGGTGGCGTGATCTCAGGAAAACAGTATCGGCGATCGCTCGGCGATTTGCAGCTCAGCTCGAGCCGCGACAGCCGAGCGGTACTTCTTCATACTCTGTCTCTGTGCGCAGTTCCATTGTGCGGCCGCAGAATCGGGGGCTGATCCACCCGGTGTCCGGTGCTACGACACGGCCCCCAATACAAGTAAAGAGGCGTCCAGTGGACGTACGTGCTTAATTAATGGTGACTCCCTGCTAATGGATGTATTCGCCGCGCACAGTAACCTTTCGGTGTTCGCTCCTTGTGCACCTTGCGGATGATGTCCGTTAACCCACTCGCCAAGTCCGGCACTCGGCAAGTCCGGTTGCACTGATATCTGCCACATGCCGTAAATTAATTCACAAAGTATGGCAATAAAAATCGCGCGCGAGCGCGCGCTACGGGCATGAAGATGAGCTTGAGTTCCCCCCGATCGAGGTGTCTCTCGAAGGGGTAAAAATAGGCGCACGAGGCAGCCGTTAAACCGAAATACCATGAAACCGAACCGTTCGACACGGCGACACGTTACTGCGAAGGTGCCAAGAACGCGGCTTCGGTCACGTTGGTGGTGGCTAATTAAATTTTTACAATCTTGCTGCGGTGGAATACTCTGTGCCGAACGGCGAGCAAGTTGGCCCAAAAAAAGGCTGTAATCCTGCGACACGTCGAAAGTGCTCGAAATGCACTTCATCTGCGTGCTCGAATCAATTAACGCGCAACGCAAGACGAAAGACTCAAGCGACATCAAGCGACGAACCCCCGAGCGGACTAACAATAAACTTAGTTTTTCAATTTCTCCGAACCGATCCGTGCGCTAGGGTGGGCACCCGGCGGCTCACGAATTGGCAACCCGGTGCAGAAGGATCGCCCGGTGGGTGGATAATTTTATTTATTTATTTTATCGATCGATCCACTTCACAATGTGCCGAGTGCCTGCGTGCGACCATCGCAGCCGCAGCCAAGTGTGGCGAGTAACAATGTGCACTTGTGCGAGTGGAGCCGGCCGTCGGAGCGACTCGTCCTGGGGACTCCTGGGTACGCACGCGCGCGAGCGAGAGCGTGTGCGGTATGACAATAATTTATTGGTTATTATCTTATTCCCGTGCATACATTGAGTACCGCCGAGGCAGAAGCGCGCACCGCGCTTCGCGGTTTGTCGGGGTGGCCCGTCCGTCCCGGACTGATATTCCTTCTGTCCCGGTTTGACACTACTGACAGCCGGAGATGGCCGCAGAGTTAGGGTCGTAGCTGCTGCTGGTGATGGGATCGACGGTAGTTGTGCCGTCGATTGTAATGCGTTTGCGGCACACGAGAGCGGGGAGAGCCCATACTTCTTCAGCTTGTCATCCGCTGAAGGCTCCACAATTTGCTCCGCTCCGATCCGCTGCAGACGGCGCGGATGGCGAAGATGGCGAAGATAATTCGTTTTTCTTTATGAATGTGCAGCAGCAGCAGATCGATCGGGTCGGTCTTCCAGGATCGGGCTCCTCGAAATGACACCGCACCGATCCTGGCCGCCCAAGCTGCGTTCCGTCTTTCCGTCGGAAGGTTTTTCATTGAAGCGAGCGCATCATCGGCGCACGTTAAGGGCGGACTTTGTTCACTCACTATGTCCAATAATACGATGAATCACGGGCAGATCATAGACGCGAGCGCGATCAGCATAAGATGATCGAGCAGCGGTGCAGTGAGCACCACAATTGGGTGTCCAAAGCTCCGAATGGCCGCACCGACGGGGGCACTTTATGGCCGTGCGGTGCCGT
>NC_069144.1:28319184-28449837 GCF_943734635.1 Anopheles cruzii | reverse complement strand
TTGAGTGTCGAACGGTGAGCTGGTGCATTATCATGCAATAATCGCCAGCTTCCTTCTTCGCGATATTCTGGCCGAATTCGTCGAATGCGTGATACCAAACGCTTCAAAACACTTACATAAAACACAGCGTTAACTGTTTGGCCTGTTGGAACGAATTCTTTATGAATAATACCCTTGGAATCGTAAAAACAAATCAACATTGACTTGATTTTTGACTTTTCTTGGCGCGATTTTTTCGGATTTGGCTCGTCTGGATGCTTCCATTCGCTGCTTTGTCGCTTGGTTTCGGGATCATATTGAAAACACCATGTCTCATCACCAGTCACGATCGAATACAAAAAGTGTCGGTCCTTTTTGGCCTCTTTAATGATGTCTTTTGAATGTTGAATTCTGAGGTCTTTTTCGTGTTGTTTCAATGTGTGCGGAACAAATCGAGCACAAACCTTTCGGTAGCCCAAATTTTCTGTCAAAATACGAAAAATCGATGCTGCAGATATTCCCAATTCTGATTCCATGTATTTAAGCGATGATTTCGGCTCTTTTTTGATGAATTCACGCACAATTTCCGTGTTTTCTTCGTTCACAATATCTCTTGGCCGCCCCGACCGTTCGTCGTCTTCCAAGTCCTCCCGTCCCTCTTGAAAACGTTTAAACCACTCGTGAATACGGCTACGAGATAGACAATCATCACCATAAACATGTTTCATCATTTGATGAGTTTCGGTAAAAGTTTTACCAAGTTTAACACAAAACTTAATATTGGCTCTTTGTTCAATGCTCATTTTTCGACCGACACAATAAATGTACTGTCACATTTGGCGCGATATCTCAGCTTGTATACATCCAAATGTCATAAAAATTTGACAGAACATTACTAATGGATAGACAAACAACCGATACAAATTTCAAAGAGATGGCGCTACTAGAAGATGGGAAATTATAAAAGTCCTGGAATTTTTGAATTGCACCTTGTATGCAACATGCATACAGAAGGTATCGTAAACGGCAAGCGACGCCCAAAATGTGGACTCTCCAAACTCTGACAGAAAGGTAAAAGACCAAAGGCGATGTTTTCTTCCCAGTCAACAACAGTCGTGCGCTCCTCGGATGTTGACGACCTCCAGCGTCGAGAATTTCTCCTCCATCTTCCGACCTGTAGTGCCCGCCGTCGATACTGGGTCAACAACCATGGGCGCGACCAAGAGTTGGGTTTGAGCTTTAAGGGCTTTCTGACTTTCTGACGGCAGAAAATCCCCTCCGGGTGACGACCACTTTGTGTGGGTCGCGGCCGGCCCAAGACCTTCGGTGAACAGGCACTCGTGACTATTCTGGACCGCCGTCTGCCCTCCGGTGCATTCTTCCTTTGCGATACCATCAATCGATCAGTGGCCTTTCTCTCTGACATGCATCTTGGCATCGTCGGGCTCGACGTCCGGCCCTAATTTCCAACGTTTTGTCGAACGATTGCTCATCCGTTCCCCACTGGCCTCTAAAGGCTTTACTGCCAAACCGTTTGCCAAACGGAAACGGAAAACATAATCCGGACGCGATGGGGGGAAGGGTGCGCTGCCAAAGAAAGTTCTCGGCCTGCCGATGGAACGGGATCGGACCGAGAGGGCGACTGCACTCGTTGTCGATTGGATCGACCATTGGAATATCATAAATCGCTCAAATGTCAGCGATAGGCGAGGGATAAGATTTATGGTGCTCTCGCGTGCCTGTCTGTCTGTCGCTGCAAAGGGTTGACATCGTTAAATTTGTGGCAACATTGAATGACGTTTAAGGACACGCGCTCAATGTCGACTAGGAGCTTATGGTTTCTTCGTTTATTGTTTAATTTATGGGGTTTAAACTTCAGGCTGCGTTTCGGGTTGCTCCCATTTTTCGGTACGACACTCGCCGGTATCAATGATTAACGTTCCGATACACACACTGGTTGGCCTATTTCATGCACGATGGATTAACACTCCGGAACGCGTCCAGAAGGAAGATTTGGAAGCACACACCCCGCGCTTGGACGCCGCCGCGGGGCTAACGGTTTTTGCCAATAGAAACCCCATCTTTTTGTCTCGCAGTAACGCACCGGTTGGCCCAAAGCCGCCGAACTTTCGATGCGAAAAACCAGAGGTGAACCGCAACTAAAAGTAGCGGGTTTTTGCGGGGCTTTCCGTGCTTCGCCGCCACCCGCGGGGCGTAACGGTCGGAAAATTAGACTTTTCAATGCTGCTGCGAGATTGCATAATTTTGGCACTTGCGGCTGAGGTGATTTGGGGATGACCAGGTGTTACAAGGTGCCAGGCGCCCACCAGGATGATGATTAAAACATTATGACCCCGTGACACATTGAAGCCGCAGAACTATCGGAAAATATTCACGAATGTATTCAGCTATCAGCATTATCATTCACTTTGATACCACTATCACTTCCGAGCACTTTAGTTATCAGCATGATATTTGGATCGATTTGTTGTCGGCGCTCCAGTAGCGTGAATGTTGTGTCCACTGCACGTGTCCCGAATTGGATGCAATTCAGGTCGAATGTTTATGCATGCCATTTACCTCATTTTCTTTGCTTAATCCGTTGCTCAGTCAAGCTCAGGCTCGGATTTATTTAGTATTTTGTTTGTTGTTGTTTATTTTTCTTTTTTAATGCCTTTTCGCACCGTTCTACTCGCCGTCGCACTGCGCACTGATCGTTTATGGCTACGCTACTTCTGCTGGAAATCACTGGATCACCGGCTTCGTGGACGACGACGACACCGGAAAAACGTGTGCACTTTTCTACAAAAATAATTAACCCTCTGGGAACGCGCGTAGGTTGCCTATTGGTTTTGGGTAAGGACAATTTTCGACATCATTTAGGCATGTTTGGCTGCGTTGCATGTGGACTTAAATAAGAACCAAATGATCTGATCTGAATGATGAACCAGACTTTGCCGATTACCTCGCGTAGCAGAGGTAAACAATGCGATTTTCATTTAGAGTGGGTGCCGGGGGTCAAATTTTTCCACCCCCTGGTAGATTGTAACCTTTACAAAGTTCAACACACGGCCCAAAATGTGGCAGAAGCCTCGCCGTGGCATCATTAGCCGGCAACATCCATTGACGCTGGCAAGGCATGAAAGGCAGAGGCGACCTTCAGACCGGATGGATGGATGGGACCTTGGATGGGCGAGAGCGGATGAAGCGAATGAAAGTGAGACACGCCAACCGCAAAACTCCAAAAACCGCACACGCCGCGCGCGCATGTTGATTCATCAAACCGCGCACGCCATATTCCATGTTGTTGGCGGCACTAATGTTGGGCAATCCGTCACAATCGATGATGAAGGCTCAGAAATGGCGCATTATTTGTGGTTCATCAAAGTTATTCGGCGCACTTCCTTATTAGTGGACGTGCGATTGACTTCTTAAAGGCTCGTCCATAAACATCTAAATTATTTCAGCTCGCGAGCACGTGTAGTCTTTGGACAGGAAACCTTTGCTATGTTTTTTTGCACGCCACAAAGCGACGAAATTCGTGGCCAAGTGCGCCGTACCAGTTCATAACAAATCGGGGCGCTCGTTTTGATTCCACATTGCGCCAACAGACTGGTTGCACCACTTTGCGTACTGACCAGTACTTCAGTTCAGATAAAGGGTGTTATGTTGTTTTTTTTTTAGTCTCAGCCAATCAAAACTGTCAATTGTCAACCCCGTTCTCCTGGCCTGGGTCAGGTTCAACCCCCCGCCAGAGTGACCTTCATTTTGTTCAACTCACAACTGATATTGCACCCCCCGTCATAGGCCTTTGGAACTATTTGGAGCTTTGTTACGGTGGGTCGTTTAAAATGTTGGGTTGAAGGAAGTGTACATTAAACCGAATCGGCCCCGACCGAAAGAATGCAGTTAACACAACCCGGCGCGCTACATTCTCTCAACTACAGCGCGCCCGGATGCACTTAATCAGATCGGACTAGTAGTGCTGCGCGGGAACGCGAAACTGCCGTGACGGCGGCGGCGGCGGATATGCTTCGTCGGCTCGATTGACCTGGGAACTTTTCCTCCCCACCAGGCGCACGCGAATCGTGGGTACCCAAACTGAATGTGTGGGATTTTTTTTCTTCTTTCTAATCTGCATCCCGCACGACACACAACCCCTGGGTGGGCTGTGGTTCTACGTAAACTAGAGTATTTTATACATCAGATGCATAGACCACAACGGCCTTTCAAGGCCTTTCATTCTTATCCGGTTAAAACCGCCGAGAGGTCTGTTGCCCTGCACAACAGAAACAATGTTAATCTCTGTTGCTCTCTGTAGCGTTGTGTTTTTACACGAGTGGGGAATTGAACCCATGACCAGAGAGCTGGGTTACCCTGCGTCCACACTTGCAGAAAATGGGGAAAAATGTATGTAGGCCCAGCAACTTTCACTCATTTTTGCTGGACTGCCGTGAGCTACTTTGAGTTGCCGTTGAGTTCCTCTTGCTTATCGGTTATTTGTACCGATTCGGGTTGAGAGGCCATATTTTTCAATTTGACAGTTGGTACGGGCAACTTTTTTCGCTGTCCAAATTTTTGGACAGCATTTCGAGAGCGGATCAGATTATGACAAAGATGGCAATAGAAAGAGAAGGAAAACATCATTTGTTATTATTTGTAAACGTAGTTTGGTGTCAGCTGTTGTTTACGTTGATTGCAAGTTTGTGAATTTGAGAAATAAGTGCAAATTGTCCTCGGGAAAGGTATGTGCGAAATGCGGAAAATAATTTTAAGAACAATTTGGTGAACAAGAAAAAGTCGTTGTTCATGTTATCCGCAGAAAAGAATGGCGAACCATAACGGAATTGTTGAGGAACCACTGCCCAGCTATAGCTACCAATGGAAGCGGTGCGCCAAAAATCTGTTGCGGTCATTCGGGTGAAATTCCGGAACCCTATTCCATCGTTCAGCTGGTCGATTAAATGTAATCCGTGGTGTGAAGCCTCCGCGAAGAGCTCTCGCGTCCAACAACGTCGTGATACACGCTCAGCATCCAAATACTGAGCGTATGCAACAAGCACAGACGCACCAACTAAACACATTTTTCGCGATTTAGATTTGTTTTTATTATTTTTAAAAGACATTTTAATATTCGAAGAAGCCTATTCGGTGCAAAACTGCAATTGGCAACAGAATGAAATGATAAACTGCCAAATTAAAAACATAAACAAACGAACTGTCATTTCACTCACTGGAGCTCACAGATTTGACGTCTAGAAATTGCTAGTGTGACAGCAAAAAACTGTCCCAACTTGCTGCAAGTGTGGACGTAGGGTTACAACAACCGTTCCCGGGATTCGAATCCATCGGCCAGCTGCGTGACAACGACGAACGTTACCGACTGCTCTATCAACGACTGACTTTCAGGCCCGTAACGTGCTGTCAAAACTTATCCCATTGGCCGTAGCACTGCTAGTAGTAGTTCCGTCATCGCGTGCCGTTGTTTACTAGCGACCTGAAAAATGCACTAAAACCGCCATCGCTCGCCTCCCGGGGGGGTTGTAAACCCTGTGTTGGCGATGGCGAATGTCCAGGGTTTTTATGATTTGGAATATCAATTTTGTTTGATCGTTACCGCGCTGTCGTCGGAGCCCCTCCGGTATCCGTTTACCATAATCTCCGGCAGGCGAGGCAGGCGATTTGTTATTTTCCTTTTCACTCGACCCCGTTTCGGGGGGGGGGCGACTCTCTCGATAGGAGAGTTTTACTTCGCCGCGAGGACGACCGTCGTGTGGTTCGCGTGTTGTGTTGTTTAGTTGATTGTTGGGGGGTTGTTTTTTTTTTATTCGGTGTGGTTCGCCGGAACCTACATGTCTTTAGAATGTAAACATTTGTGTTTTTGATCGGTGATTGATGCGTCAATATGCAAAAATATTGCGTGAAACCGAATCCAACCCCAGTAGAAAAAGAAGCGGGAAGCAAATGACGGCAGACGACGGATTGCCGCCAAAAAGTGGTTCAAATGTATGCTTTTGGTGATCAAGATCGCACATATCCTATTGGCCGATTGTATGACTGTCGTAATAAAGCATCGAAGAATTACTTACCAGACGGCCAAGGTGCACTAAAAGCCAAGCCAGCCAAGTCAATTGCACGTCCCCGTTAGTAGACGAGTATTTATTTAATCGTTGTTGATTCATTGGCGATGTCCGGAGTGGCGCGCGCCGGCCACTTTGCTGGGCCACAACCCGGAGGGAATGCTGCTGTTTGTGAGCTCGTGCGCTGCATTTGATTAAAACGCGTTTATTTTTCTGCAGCATTCCTCCAGGGACGTGCCTTATTGTGCACGTCACGAAGTGGTCGATAAGTGCGACGCGCGCACTACATTGGCAACCAAGCGTTAGAGAATTATTACCACATACTAGGTACTAGTGCCATTTAAAAAGAAATAGATAAGAAAAATCATTAGATCTCAATCATTATGCAGCTTCCAGTGCCGTTCACCATCAGCCACAGCTACGATATGCTTTCGATTGGGCGAAATGATGCATCGCTAAGACGGGCGGTCGTGGGGGTAATTTACCATCAAACACGGGTTTCGCTTTGCTTTCGGTTCGGATGAGCGGTTCTTATGATCCGTTCCACTGCGCGCACATGATTTGCGCGATGGATGCACCTCGATAAACCGAAACTGGTTCAGCAAAAACTCACTCTCGATCGCGGCGCCCCACGGTCAAGATTAAGGCCGTTTTGGTCGCAACCCACTGTTGTTGTTTTGCTATGGAAAAGAGATAAAAACAATTGCGTTTGCATCACCGTAATCAGATTCTCAACAGCGCACGCTCGGTTAAGTGTGCAAATTGAGCAAATATCGGACGACACCCATCCCAGTGATTACTTTCGGATGCCTCTCATGCTTTCTCCTCCAATGCTGCTTTGCGTGTGGGAAAGTGATTTTTTTGTGACGTCTTGAAAGATGATGCTGAATTTTGCCGAGAAGGTTACTGATGTGAGTGTAACGTGCCTCAACAATCATTCGTACTCCGAAGTCCGAGAAACAAAGTTTGTGTTCAATTAGCTCCTAATGACTGAGCTCCCGTTAATATTACGTGGTCTAAAAAGAATTTCTTTATTTTTGCGTGACTTCAAAACTTTATTTAAGATACTTTCAATGTCCGATTTGCATCAAATATGCACCATTTTGTTGGAAAATTTGTTGCCTTTTTAAAATAGCTTCATAATGCCTCTCTTGTAGAAAGCTTAGTCGTTATTGGCGAAAAACTCGAGCAATCCATTTTCACAATCCTTTCTTGATCTCAATTTTTCATCACTCAGGAAATTTTGTAATGTGCGAAAAGGGTGATAATCGCTTAGTGCAAGGTCCGGACTATACGGTGGATGCATTAAAACTTCCCAACCAAGCTCCGGACTTTCTGGCGAGTCACTAAAGACGTGTGTGACATTTCGTTGTCCTGATGGAACACAAAACCTCTTCCGTTGGCCGATTCTGGTCGTTTCTGGTCAATTGCTAGCTTCGAACGGTGCAGTAATTGACAGTAGAGATCTGAATTTAGTGTTTGGCTACACGGAAGCAACTCACAATAAACGATTCCTTTCAAGTCCCACATATACCCAGTAGAACCTTCCTAGCCGTGAGTCCTGGTTTGACCACCGACCATGCCGATCAACTTTGATTATTTCTGTGATTTTATCGACATTTTCGATGACGTATCTGCCTAGGCTTTAACATAAAAAATAACTGAATAGGATCACCGAAACCAAAATTTAACATAGCTAGCTGTTAGAGCATCGACACCATAAACACCATGCAAAATTTCAGCGCCCTAACTTGAATTTTCGCCTTTTTCAAAGAAAAATTGTAAAATATACCCAATTTTCTCTTTGGTGACTTCCATTGTTTACACACTGTAACTCACAAACGAATGAAACAAATAATAAACAATGAACGCATCTTTTCAAGTGTGAAGTATCAGCTTTAAAACGAGCCTAAACTTGAAACTGTACGATCGATACTTCACGAGATATCGATCACTAATAGCATCTACCTTGAAAATAATGGATTTCTTTTTAGACTACCTAATAGATTAGTCGGCAATGCGCATCGTTGTCAGGCAGCAGGCCCGGGATCCTCTTCTTATCCTGCGCCCGTAAAAACACAACGTTACAGAAGGCAACAGAAATTAACATTGTTGTCAGGCGGCAGTCAAGCCCTCGGCACGGCGGTTGTAATTACCCCGAATAAAAAGAAGAATCTCTTATCACGTCAAAGGGGGTCCAAAGAAGAAGAAGTGTTCGTAACGGTGTATATGTAATAGGGTATGTGTTGTTGGGCTCCCTCCAGTGTTTTTTGTGCGCTACAATTAGATAGGCAACATATTAAACGAAACAAACGTAAAAAATAGCAACAACACACTTTGCGTGTTTGAAGCGCGCGCGTGCGGTCAGCGACCATTCGATTCGTATCCGGCCACGACCACGTTTTATCCGTGTCTCTGCGGTTCGTTTTTATTTCCAACAATGTCGCGGCGATCATTGAAGGGCCACTCGCCGCTAAACGGTGGAGATCGTCACATGGCCGCACGTGCATGATGCCGGACTCTGTGCAAACCGTGCGGCGCTGCATTACGCAAACAGCACTGCCAGAGCACTGGTGTGTAGGTCCGTTTCGTCATGCTCCTCGTGGGGCCCCTCGATGGCGGCCACGGCGACGGCGACGGCGACACGTAACCGGGTCGGGTCCTCGGCGCGGGCGCGCGTATCTGAAGCCGTTTCTCGATGACGCAAAAGAAGGACGAATGAGCTATCGAGTTGTTCGAGGATACGCTGCTGGGAGTTTGGCTTTTTTTTGGCACAGACACGGCCGCTTTGTATGAAAATTTATGACCTTTCCACCGAGAGCCTTTCCGTAACCTATGTATGGGTTGAGTTGTGTGGCGGCGGCTCCGTAAATCGCACGCGTTACTTTAGTAAATATTTGATACCTCCGGTAACTCCGGCACAGAATGTGATTTTGACGTTCATTTTTGTTTTATTGATTAACGAACGCAGCGAATCAATCATGGAGATTATTTTACCACGCCGAAGAAAGATGGATGGCTGACAGGGTGATTTAACGGCGGCAAAGAGCAGCGTCACGACCTTGAAGTTTGTGCGCGCTGGGGGTTTGAAGACCAGCGCCTGAGGTCCGAGGATCATCAAACTGACGTCTAGACGTCCGGGTGGCCGTAACGCAGGTGTTGAAAAAATCATTCGGACGATAAGATTTATGGCAAAGTCTGAAACCATCTTTCACAAAAGGACGATGCTGCTGCGGATGCATCTTGTGGTGGACTTCGTAGTAGAGATCGACTCGTGATAGTGATGCAAAATAATGGACAGGACGGCGTGCAAAAGAACCATGTGGGGACAGATCAGACCGCGGATCATCGTCGTGGCGTGGCTTCGTCATTCGAAATAATTGTGGGTTTCTTCGTCGTCATCAGCATACGAGCGCGCTGCTTCGCCGGCGGCACAGCAGGAGACGTCGTGCGGTGCAATCTTCATCTAGACCGACATTGAACCCTGCATACGTGTATGGTCGAGGTACGAGGTACACTAACAAACTATTTTCCTGCCGGTGCAGCACCACCACCACCGTGTCGAAAGGTGATTCTTTCAACTGCTCTGCTGCTACAAATTTTGCCGACACAAGCCTTCTCGCGTCGGCATATAAACTATTCTTGTTCCTTCGTTGCTGTTTTTTTTTTGTCTCGGTTTGTTCGCCTGAACTGAGCCACCCTGGCGGCGGTCGGTGGTCAACCGGTGTGAAAGAGGAGAGGCGTCTTTTTGCTCGTAAGAAAATACCGCTTTACGCCACTACTTCTTAGAACCTGACGCGAGTTGGCTGCCCTTGCTGCAGCGAACGAAACGTCCTCGTGCGCGGCTTTTTTGAGGTCTGCAAAGTGGTGGTGGCCGTCGCCGGTTGGATTACTCCGCGCCGCGCAGCAAGTCAGCGCAATGTTAAGGCCCCGGGATCGTTCAAGTCGTGCAGACGTTAACTCTGTGTTGCCAGCCAGCCAGCCAGGTTCAGATCAATTTCTCTCTTGCAAACGAAGAAGGATATCGATGCCTTTGCACATTCGTGCAGTTTCTAATATCTTTACAAACAACAGTAACAGAGACAGGGTTTCAGAATGTCATTACAATACTCTGCACAGTGGAGAATGCTTACACCGGTGCTTCTGGTGAAACGCACTCATGTAATACATCCGACTGCCGTTTGCATTCCAAGACACGCCACCCACCTGTCATCTTATTCGGAAATTCTTCATTTCAAATCTTCAGCGGCACATAGCGGCATATGTGTTTTGCTTCCGATATCCTGCTGTTGCGGATCAAGGGTCTTCTCGGGTTTACAAAACATTAGGCACGTGCTTTCTAGTGGTTACACCGGGATGTGTTAATTTAATTTTCATACCGGCAACCGACGGTGACATTTGACACCAGAAAACCGATTACGAAAAGAAACGTTAGCCTCTCGGAGCACTCGCCCCACCGAGGTGTGATTTGGTGTAGTTGATGATTGCCACCTTTGCCAACAAACGATGTCCTTAGTGACTGGAAAGGGCTAGATCTACGAGGGCTGTTAAAAATTGCTGGGAACTTTGTGTGTTTAAAAAAAATATTGGTTTATTCATGAATACCTATTTTGTCTCTTTTAAAGTAATCACCCTCAGATTTTATACACTTGTGCCAACGTTTTTTCCAATCCTCGACGCACTTAAAAAAATTTGTTTCGGTATCTTGTTTAGCTCCTTCGTCGATGCCGTCTTCATCTGCTCAATCATAGTGTAGCGTCGTCCTTTCGTGGGTTTCTTCAGTTTCGGTGTCAAGAAAAACTCAAAGGGGGTCAGATCTGGGGAATGCGGTGGCAGTGGCAATGTTAGTATGTTGTTTTAGCCCAAAATTCACGCAGCACGAAATTTCGCTTACTTTTTTTGTTTTTTACACACAATTTGATACAGATTCTTTGCCATCGAGTGTTTTGAGTAGACAAAAATCCAAGTTGAGCTAAACCACGGCCAAGCAAAACAGTTGTCAACAATTAACTAAACATTAAAAATGAACGAACTTGTCGGTATTAGTGAGAGACATGAGTAGCAACATAACGCCATGAAAAAATCGAACATCAAATATACGCAACGTGCGGAAATTTGAAATTCACAAAAAATTTTGAACAACCCCCGTATGCTAAGGCCATATAAAAGACTTCAAGTAGACGCAATGTTTTCACATGAGAAAAATACAAATGGCGTGGCCACATTCTATCTCTTGTCGTTGGATCTGTTTATTGAGAGCATTATCAATCAAATCATTACATCACTGTAGAAGTAGTGAACATATTTAAAAAATTACTTCTGGGATACTGATACACTCGTTGTATTTAACTTCAAACGAGCTGTTTAATCAATCATAAATCACGAACATTTTACCAGTTGAGGCACAATTGAATGAATCGATGAATCCTCCCGTCTGACGACCCGTTCTGTTTGCACTGCAACCATAAAACTGTGGCTGGAATGGCAACGGCTCCGGTTGCCAACTTTTCCCGTTTAAGTCGACTGCGGTTTGCATCGAATGGTATTGATCTCCGCCTCCGCCTAACATGATTTGGATGATGCAGCACGGCCCTCAAAGGCACGGTCAGATGCAGATAGATGCAGTAGCAGCAGCACGCAGGAAAACCAATTTGTGGTTTACAAACTACCGTCCCGAGCGTATATCGTTCCGATTGATGTTCATAACGGGTGTGCAGTTGAAACCAATATCCGCTGGCGCGCACCGTGCGACAGTAAATATTTCAATCATTTCATTTCCGTTATGTTATACACACACAATACCTAAAAACGGTAACGGTAGCCCGTCCTATCGACCCCGTACGGGTAGGTGGTAGGGTAATTGCATTTCAGAGGCTATGAAAAGTTCACTCCGCATGCTGATGGTTTTGCTGGACCACAGCCCAGGGAAGAGCATCATTGAGAAAAGGGTTCTAGTTGGAACAGTTTGCGAGTTATGCAATTATGACACAAGCTGTTTTTAATCGTATCAAGCAGTGGTAGAATCGTCTGCTTAAAATGATGGAGCATAACGTTTAGCAGTTCGAGTCGTGAGTTCCAATTTTTCGAATCATTTCGCGACGCTTGCCTCAAAGCTTATGATGTCGTGTCGTTAATTAAGATATTTTAGCTTTTATCTTCTTATTTGTTGGCCGCTGTTGACCATTTGTCTGGTTTGCTCCATTATTGGTTTCCGCCCCCAAAACCCAGTCAACCCGCGTCCTGGAAGGAGAACCGCTACTCTCAGACCACGTCGTCCCGCTCATGTTCGCGTCCAGAACACAACGCCCTACGCCGCGGCAACGAGTTCGAGTTCGCTTGAATGCGCTCGATGCAGTAGTTTTCGTTTGATAGATTAAATCCGACGTGAAATGTTGCTCCCGTCGGTTCGACGGTAGGTAGTCGTCGGATACGCCAAAAAAGGTGTACGATTTTTTTTGTCCCTGCGCCGATTGTCCTGTGGAGGTGTCTCAGAACACGAATTAATCCCGCCTAACTAGACTCGGCGGCCACAAAGGGCCGCCGGGGACCGTCGGATTTCGTTTTCGGTCTCCACGTAACGGGAACAAGCAAATTTCCAGAGGTCTGCTGCGCCTCTCATGCAATCCGTCAGCAGCGCAGACCATCGTTCTAGTATTCGTCGTATTGTGTATCAATGTAGCATAGCGTTTTTGTGTGTGTTTCGAATCTTGTTCTCGCCCACGTGGTTTTGAAAATGGCTGCTGGTGTGGCGCGTAGTAGCCGCAAATGGACATTTGATCCGATGTGGGCGCCGCACCACCAGAACCACCAGAACTACCAGAACCACCAGAATTGGGGACTTCTGTTGGTGTTTTGTTACCGCACACGGAAGCACGTGCTGCGAACGCTGCTGGTGGCGCAATACGTTTGATTGACTGGTCGCTGATCGCGTTGCCAGTTGAGAAACGAAAATTAAGATCCTGGAGATCAGAGAACAGGACCAGTGGTTCGCTACCAGAATGATAAATAAGTTTGGAACCTCGATGACAGCGGATGCTTAATTTAAAAGCAAAGGATATTTATGAACGAATGTTGAAAGTGTATAAAGACTCTACATTTAAGCGTGGTCATACAAGCATTGAAGACGATCCACGTCAAGAACGCCCAAAAACAGTCCAAAACACGTCCAAAAATGATCCTGAATCAAAAGAACAGGGCTAAAGAGTGGTGTGAACCTGGTTCTTCGGTTGCGAAACGAGTTCCTGTCCAGAAATCGCCCAAGAAGGTGTTAGCATTAGCTTCTCGTTTTGTTAGCAACTCCACTTGCAAACTGGTAAAACAATAAATTTTCTTATCAAGGCTCCAAACTTACGACTCAGTACAGCCCAGCACAAACGACTAGTCCCAAAAGCACCCCTTTTTTCGTGCTCTTGGAAGTGTCTCAACTAGATCACAAATAATGGACCAAACCTTGTAACGCTGACGGGGAATGCTGAGCGGAAGTACCAACGACACGCGACGACGCCGGGCGTACCTTGAATGATCGTGCAATTTGGCAATGATCGTGTAAAATCACGCTTTGCTAATTCTCCCATGCTAAGTGCTTTCGAAACATTGAACCAAACTTCACGGTGCAATCGCGAATAGTCCGCGCCCTGCCTGGCAGAGGCAGAGGAGCGACCTTAGTATCATGATCTGGATGTTTTAAAACAATGGTCCTAGCCTATTGTTACCATTTTAACTGCCATCACGACGAGGACCGAGTGGAGGAGATGATCGTGAGGTGAACTCCCGCGGGGGCTGGTTACCGGTTTCCGGTACGGTGGTTTTTTTTGCACCGCCGTAGATCAAACGACGCTTGGCGCTCAGATAGCAGCCCGCTGCCCAGATGCGAGCAAAAGTGCGCGACCAGACGAGTCTCGGTGGGTCCAACGCCTTGCAATTAACCGGGTACAGGGGCGGGTTAAGTCGCACCACTTCGTGATTAGCTTATTTCGAGTCCAGCTGGGCGTAATTATCTGGCACAGCGTTGCACCTTTAATAGCGCGAGTAGTAAACTCTAGTAATGGCTTTAAAAATTCGGCGAAGGAGGCAGCGATCACGGTATCCAATAGATCACTCTCAGCTCGGCTAACGCCCATCTCGCCACGGGTAGTGCAGGTAGTTTCAGTAACGATTTACTACCAAGGAGCGCCTGCTGGTGGGATCTGGACACTTTCCCCACGCCATGCGGTGCCAATAATTGTAAAACGGGTAGAGGGTGTACTCCGAACATTCCGTTTATGGTCTATTTGGCTCGTGGTGTTCCTGCCCTCAAAAAGACACGACACGCGCGGGCATCGGAAAATATCCGGCGATATTTGAGTGGAGTGACGAACGGCGACCGTACCCGACTCTCTAATTGAAGATAATTTAGTTTCCACTGTTCCTCTGGACGATCTTCGTTCTTTATGACCGCGATATCCGGAGTCAGCGTTGAACTGGTGAATCAATCTATCCTGGCTTTGGTATCGGCACTGGCAAAGGATGCATATGCTCAGGGATCGAGCAGCTTCCGTAGTGCGCTTCCGTAGGCCTTGGCAGCCTTGGCATTCCTTGGGCTGGTAACGCAGCGGTCATGAATAAACAAACCGCCATCGCAATCGAAAGCGATATGCAATTCTTTACTCGCGAGTCCCGTGCCTTGGCACTGTCCCTTTGCCATTCGTCTGCTACTAGTAGATCGGCACAAAACAAGTCGGTTCCAGCAGGTCAAACACATACGCGCCATCCCGGAGGCCATTGCATGCATAAGTAATGCGGACTTTTCCTTGCGGCCGACACTTTTGCCCAGGCCGAAATTGGAAAACCGAAGCAAAGCGAATGTCGCCCCGGGGGGGCCGGTGAATGTATTAATATCACCAAAAAGGAGCAGCACATAGAGGAGAGGAGAGGGGAGCTTTTCACTTTTTCCGGATCATTCGCGCGCTCTAGCGCTAAACGAGCGCCAGTTGCGCGTATGCGCCATGTGCCGCGGTAATGATTTTCTCCGTTTCGCCGTGCAACGAAAATAGGTCACGCTAGGAGAACTTAAATAAGTACGCCAAGCACTCTCCAATCTGTGTGGTCAGAGTTGGTTTAATAATTTTCCTGGCGTTATTTTTATCAGGTTGCAGGTCCTTGTTGCAAGGAAATTATTTATGGAGAAAAATCGATAATGTTAAATGCAAAAAGTCGTACCGAACTCAGATTGCAGATCGCTTCTTTCACTTCCCGAGTCTCGGCGGATGAAAGCTTCTTGACTCGCTTGTCTGTCAGGCCCGCAGTCAGTAGTCCCGGTCCCGGTTCATGAATAATTCAAACCGTTAAATGTCAATCCAAATTAAACGTAAATTTTCGTTCTTCTCTCTTTCCAGGTGAGTCACATTCGCGCAGTCCCACGTCTGTTGAAAATGGTCGAAAATGAAGGAACACACTCACCGATCCCGGCCTTAGGCGGCAGCCCAAGTCTGTTATCCATGCCGGTGGGGCGGGACATAGATGGTAATGTGTACGCCAAAGCTCTCCACGGACATGACCTTCAGTCGGCGGCGGGTGACTCTTTTCGTGCACCATATTTGTGGAGAAAACAATTCCGCCAGATCAGGCAGGCAGGACATTGTGTGGAGTCAATTAGAAGTCGTTTGATGTGGTCCTTTTTCGGCACAATAGCGCGCACCATCATCGTTCAGGTTCGTCGGGCGGAGAGGTCGTGACACGGCAACGGCACTTGTAATCCAATTCCGAACAGACGCATATGGCACCTCCATCCATCGATCGGGGGGGGACCCTTCACACACGATCACGATGCAGAATCAAGTTCCTATCGAACCGGTTTTTAGTCGGCGTTTGAAAATCGTAGATAATTATTCTGTAAGGTGCCTAATTACTAGGCGCACGGGGCAACTACGCAAAAGGCGGTTGCGTAGATTATCCCATCGTGCGCAGTAATTTGAGACACACACACGTGTGTACGGTCTGATTTAAGTGCACCAGGCGCTGGATATAGGATGGATGGACGTCATTTTCCCACCACACGTCACATTGAATGTGAAATGTTATTAAATGGCGCGCATTTTCTTGTTGCGTCTCACGAACCATGGTGCTGTTTTGCGTAACAAGAACCCCGGGCTTTAAGCAGGTAGTAAATTTGTGGTGTATGCAAACATCGGCATGGACTTGGAGCATCAATTCTGCCTAGGTCATGCTCCGGCTCAATGTTCTCATGATCGACACATTGCCTCTTAATCTTTGAACCCTTGAAATATGAGCATCCTCTCGTGGCGGCAACGAGGAGCGAGTGCATTAGTCTCCCAAATATACTACAGCCGTCAGCCGGTCGACAGCTGCTGGGTTCAGTTTCCGACATCCGTGCACCCGGGGGACAGTTTCTGCCGTGGGTCACCCGAAAGGCGGTTCCTTGTACTTCAATTTCCATTTTGGATCCAATTACCGTCCTCGCTGGGGGTCATCGCAGAAGGAGCAGCAGCAGTGGATGATTGACACCCAAAACATGCGCTCAGAGCGGAACCGTCGACGGTATTGGGCATCTTGCCATAAGTTGATCGATGGCAGAGCACACACGACATCACCTCACACCTAGCCGCGGATGATGGATGCAATGTGGATTATCGATTAACTGTTCGATTTTTTATATGTTCTCGTGTGAGCTTTGGGCGAACTAGAATAGTCACTGTGTAGAATAGAATAGTCAGAATAGAATAGCTACGTTAAACGCAACTTGTGCTGCGAATGTTGCGAAGAATGGGCGAAAGTTTTGTGGGCGAGAAAATCGAGGATTTAGCATTTGCATCGACCGCATGGCGGCTTAAACACGTTCATTTGAGGCCACTTTATTCGTTCACGCGTTCGCCGGTACTTGTGTTGCGCGCAGAAATCAGGCATCGTGGCGCTGCATTGGCTAATCAGCATCTCCTCCATCTTCGCCGTGCATATCTTGCGGATCACCGGGGCTACCGAACGGCCGAAAACGAGCAGCAGCCAGCCAGGTTTGAGAAGGCCAACCGTGGGATTTCCCATGACTTTTTTCCCGTTTTCGTTTTCCTTCTCGAGTTGCTGATATTGTTTCCTGCTGCCGCGTGGAACAATGGTTCCATTCAATTCCCTGCACAGGGGGGGCTAATGTGGCCTAATGTTTTTCAATTTAAACATTGCTGCAACCGTAATTCAGGCTCGCAGGTGCTCGCCAAGAAGTCGCCCAAACGGTCGTGGGCCGTCAGCTGAGACAGTTGAACGATATCTCGGAGTCGACCGGCCGCGTGTTTAGCGTGTACGAACCTCTGTCTCTGCCAGCCGGCCTGCCCCGCGCCACACCAAGGGTGTTATAAAACTGTGAAGCTGCCTTTTTCGGTGTCCCTTGATTTACGATTGGCTTTCCTAAAACAGCTTCTCTCTCTCGCTCTGTCTATGTCTGGTACTGTGCTGGTAGCCTATCGCAGCTCTGATAGTCCGAGCCTTGATTGTTGCAATCGATGGCCGCATGCCAACCAAATAGCGCCGTGACATAATGTGACAGTCACTGCATCAACATCGGAAAGCATGCATTTTTTATGTTCTGCTCCCCAGGTGAGAGTTGCGTTTGAAGAAATTGTTTACCTTTCGTAGACGATGTGCCATCTCCGGAACGGTACTGGCCCCAAACCAGTCCAACAGAAGGTTGTTTTTGGAGTGGAACATTAGGGTACCCCGAAAGCTCCGAGTCTCGTCTATTTTGGCAATGCACATATCATGTCTTTAGCAGGTCACACTCATCATTATTAAGAAACAGAAATGGATTCGGGTGCCTGTTGCTAGTTATTTGCCTTTTTAAATATGCGTTTCCTTTTTGAAGTGCAAAAGTGCGCTTCCACCAGACGCTTCACCATAAATAGCAAATACAGGATTATTTAATTTTTATTTTAAAAAAAGAACGTGAAAAACACATGAAACATTAAGTTTCAAATGAAATTGTTTATTCCATAAAGTTGGTAACGATATTTCGTGAACTACACTAACTCGTTCAGATGGCCGCCTCGGAATCTATGGCAACAGCCGATTCTGATTAGATAATTTTCAATGATTTTTTCGCACATTTCGGGTGGTACCTATGACTTGACGAATGTTAATTTTCAAATGCTCCAAAGTTGCAGGCTTGTCACCATGAACACGATCTTTTGCGTAGCATAAGATCGAACGGTGTCACAAGACACAAGAAAAAGTTCAACGGTGTCAAAGCGCATGATCTTGGTGACCAATTGACATTACCAGGGTCCAGGGATAGGGTCCTATGACGTCGCCAGTCCATAATGCGCACCTTACAGTCACCTTTTCTGTATTTTGTTGCCTATATTGAAGGTTTTCAGTATCCCAGATGCGGCAATTTTGCTTGTTTACATAGCCGTCAAGTGAAAAATGTGTCTCGTTGCTGAAGAAAATTTTGCTGGGAAAATTAGCGTTTTCGAATCCCCGTTTTCGTAGTAAGTTATAATAATTCTAGCATGTTGTTCTCTTGTTAAGCGATTCATTTTCTGAAATAGCAAACATTCAACTAACAGATTTGACGCTTGGATTGACAGATATAGTCAAAAACTGTAAAGTTCCAGTCCTGTAATTTTGAAACTACGAAATGGATTACAAAGGACTAGCCATAATCCGCACCGTTATGTCAACTCAATGTTAATTAATCGCTACCTATGCCACGTTGACCGTAGAGTTCGCAGCCACGCCAACCCTGCGAGTGGTTCTGGGCTCAACCCCAAAATGGTTCCTAGCCGTGCTGTCAGTCATGCTTTCGCACGGAGGAGACATTTGCGTCACCAGCGCGTTCTGGCGACAGTTTGACTAGCTTATGCGATCCATTTTGAGGACTGCTGCTGCTGCTGCTAGGGAAGCGTGCTTCTGCGTGCGAACTGGCTTTGTTCGGTTTTATCGAACACAGCTTATTATTGATTAATCAAAGCCACAAATCTCCGCTGGCTGGATGATTCATTATGACATATCGTCACGATGTATGCGGCGACCAGCACCGACAATCGCGCCAGTGTTCTGGCGGGATCGCCATAAAAGGGATCGCCTCGTTTCGAAGCAACAACGGCCAACGTTTCTACGCCAGTAACTGTCCAGCACGGGGTGTTCCGGTTTCGCGGTCCAAAAAGCATCTCCAGGACCGGCCGGCGGGACAAACCTGTTCTTTAGTCATATCCCATCTTATTCGCCGCTGGACTGGACTGGACTGGCGACAAAGTGACTGGTTTTCACTGTCCGCGCGTCACTCGGATTGTGTCCGCACAATTCTTGGGTGTACTGTGGGGCGTGCGTACGTTCTGAGACAGAGCAGAGAGTGACTGTTTGAATATTTTCGGTCAAACAAACCTACCCTAGGGGGAGGCTGTTGTCCGTGGCTTGAATTTGATCGGATTACGGTTTGCGTCATTTGGCTCGAGACAGCCGCCGAGGAAGCCTGAGAATCTCGCAGCCTCACAGCGCGACTCACGGGCCGCCACTGTGGGCCACCTTTCTGTATCCGAATCCACCTGCGCCCCGTACACTAGGCGTGGAGGTGTGCAACGGTGTTCGTCACTAATCTTCCATTCGTCCAACGCCAGCGACGGCGCGCCCACACGCACCTCAAACCGGAAAAATTGCACGACCAGACCAGCTGCTGGACCAGCCTCTCAGAACAGAACTCTTGGCGAACTCGAGATTAATACCTTCTCCACCCGCGGGCCTAGGCCGTTGAAGTCAGCAGCGCAGTGCGCTGGTAGCAAAATTGAACAACCATAAATAAGTTCATTCATGCCGCGCTTGACTTTTGTCACCAATCGACAACGCAGACCGCCTCCAGGTCGACTGTTGTCCGATGGTTTTTTGCAGTCTATTTTTCCATGTTTTAGGCCATCGTCACGCCGCGGCAGGAAACTTCGACCGAGGGAGTTTAGTGTTCTGGGACCCGCCATCAGTCCAAGAATCGGTGGACAGAAACTAGCTCCCCCTGTCACCTGTGACATGCTCGTGGCGGTCGAAAAGTCAACGACCCGGTGGTGTCGGTCGGTGAATATGGTCTGCAAAACTTGGGGCGTTCCGAGCTCTACTTCCGAGCCGGAAACATGCTCTAGAACCCGTTGGAACTGTGTCCCAACAAGCGCTCTATAAGAGCAACAGATTTATGATCTCCTTCATAGGTTTTCTGTTTTGCCTGTCTCCTGACTGGTGTTTTCATAGTGTTACTGGGCGCTGATTGACGCGGTTGCACAACTTTCCGCACCGTCCGCAGGCCGTGTTTGTTTTTCACGCCTAGTGATTAGTTTTGGGCCGCCCAAACACGAAGCCGAGTTTTGTTGTCACCTTTTTTAATCCACGTTCATCCAATTTTCGATGAACGATGGGATGATTTAGTCGGCGGTCAGAGGCTGAATATTTATAGCCAAGCCAGACTGCTCCCAGCGAAGCCGTAGCCAAGGAGCCAAGGCATCTGCATCGTGTGACGGCGACGCAATAGCTCAAATTCTTAAATTATTTATTCATCCTTCATCGATGGACGGCACCCCGATGCCGGGACGGCGGCGAGGTGCCTCTGTGTGTTATGAGAAGCATTCAGCGAGAATTCGTTTAGGTCCGCGGTGTTCCGCACCTCGCGAAGTATGTTTGTTTTTGTAATGGATGAACATCCGCCAAAAATAAGAAACCCCTTCCCCGCCAGCCAAGCGCCTCCGTACGACCTGAGGTGGGACCACAGCTGGACGTAGCCGAGCTGAGTTTGTACAGACACCATTTTTTTTTGCCTCCCTCACCGTCCGCTAGATGGCTAAATGTCCGTCCGGGGGCTGATGGGAAAAAACGCCAAACGCGACACGATGTTTTGCCTATTACTGCGGCACAAAATGTATACTAAATCCGCAACATGATATTCGACCGAGATTGCACGATCAATAAACAATCCATTTTTGTTCCCACACCGGGCGTTTACTGCAGCCAGTGCAGCCGATGGTTGTGTCTAACCGCTTCTAGACTTTAGTGGCTCCCGCACTAAGGTAGATCGCGAGATCCGAAAATTGTTAGTCTGCGACGGTTGTTTCACCACCAAATGGTTTAATTGATGGCACACACGCACCTTCTTCGGGGCCAGTCGCACCCCCCGGGGGCATTATATTATTTGCCTAAATGGTTGCAAACTGCCAACTTCTATGGTGTCATTTTCGGTGAGGCGGAGAGACGGAGTCGTCCGACCATTCCACTCCAATCCGGCAATTGTTGCATTGTACGATCTGGGAAAAGTAAAGTAATTACCATCGGAACGCTGGCCATCAATCGTTGCTGTTGCGCACGGCCATCCTCTCAGCTTAATCGACCGTGCAGGCCGGTCCATGGGCTGGAACCAAAACCATAAAGATGTGTATGAATAATGAGACAAGTGGCGACGCAACGCGAAAAGCTTCTAAAAGGGAAACACGAATATTCTGACAGCTTATTATCTCCAGGCGTTCCAGGTTCCAGGCGTTGTTCATTAAGTTTTGCGCTACGATAAGAAAAATACAATTTTAAGATTTGAAATAGACACATCAATAGTCTCCCTGAACATCAATTCGAGATTCCAATTTATGAATTCCATCCTTGAAGCGTGAAGCTGGAAGGGCTGCAAAATACGTTTCCACAGCAGATATGACCTCATCATATGATGGATAACGCTTTCCACGCATGCATTGTTTTAGGTCTGGACGTTCCAGGTTTAGGTTAGGAGCGACAGATGGATGTCGCTAGGAGCCAAGAGTCTGAAAGAATTTGAACTTTAATTCATGGATTTTGCCATTGTCAAAATGCTCTTGTGACACGTTGCATTGTCCCAATAAAAAAGGATTCTTTACTTCTGAAAACCTGGACGTTTTATACGAACTTTTTCCTTTAGCTGGCCTAACATGTTACAACAATAATCGAAATTTATTGTTTTACCAGTTTGCAAGTAATCCACAAACAAAATTCTTTTCGCATATCAAAAATCTAATGCTAACACCTTGTTGGTCGATTTCTGGACCCGAACTCGTATCGGGACCGAAGAACCAGGTTCATACCACTCCTTAGCCTCTTGTTTTGATTCAGGATCATGATGATAGTCCCGAGTCTCATCCATAGTGATGAGTCGACGCACAAAATCTATTTTATCCTTTGGAAAAAGCCCTAAATGTTGCCGAGAAAGTTACATTTGATTCGATGAGATGCCTAGGCCTTGTACTAAATCTCTTACAGTCATTCGACTATTTTTCCGATTTTTCCTGAGCCTCTGCTATTGAAGCGCAAAACTTATTAAACAACCCAGTCCGTTACTACTATCTAGATAAAGTTTATGTTTCCATTTTTTTCTATTAGAAAAGGGTTTACCGCCCTATCATAGAACTCGATTCGAGTCCTCGAACGTTCATTCCGTTCATTTTGAGTTCATTTTGCTATAGCTTTCTCTTTCTGCCCTCTCTCTTGTTGTATTCGGCATTCTCTCTTGTTGTGTTCACTCGAACGGTAGAGTTTCCGTTCGAGATCCATAATAGGGAGGTTAAATTTACAATTAGAATTCCTAGAAGAACGAACGGATTTTTGTAACTAGTCTTTGGATTGGCCGAGGTTGGGTAACACTGCTACAAAGGGCTCTAATGACGTGCTGTAATTTCGACCGAAACTCATTCGCAGCATTTGTCATCAAAAGGGCAGCAAAAGTGTGGTTGTCAACTGTGTACCAACGGTGGAACCGAACCCCGCGTACCCCGTTTTTGGTGGAAGGCGTGTATTGGTTAGTTTCATCATCTTTTCTCCGGCAAACGGACCAAAGATTGGAGCGTGGAGCATCACGCGGGCGCAGCGGGATGCCGCCACCGCGGGATCGAGTTATGCAATGCGAGATCCAAACACCTTTTTCCCAGCATCGTTGCCTAACTTTAGCACAGAGAGTGTGCCACAGACGAAGAGACACCAGCTAGACGCTTTCTTTTTCCTCCATGCTCCATGTTTATGTTCTTCATTTTTTTTGTTGGGCGCTGGTAGTAAGAACGGCTGGCTGGGCGGTTTAGTTATTGTGTGGTCGATTATTTCACGGTAATTTGGCTCGCATTGAAGGGAGCACCGGGGCTAGTGTTTGACGCAAAGAAGCATTTTTTTAATGGTACAAATCATTACTCACACGTGTGTGGTCAGACTTTGTAGATGGTGGCATGGCATGGTGGGGTTCAATAGACCTAGACAACGGGTACCGTTAGATGTCGGGCCCATCAATGGGTGGAAGACGACGGCTGACGCGTGCGAATAACACCTCCGTGAAGCACGTCGCAGGAAATTAGATTTCCTGACACACATTTTTCCCGATCTTCGGCAATTTGCCTTCATTGATGTACCCGTTCGATGGGGGTTCCGTTAATGCGTTTTGAAGCTCTCGTTAATGTATGTTTGGTTTTTTTGTCGGCGTAATTCACAGACAGACGAGAAATGTAGGTATCGTAACCGCAAGAAGTGCAAACATTCCACCATATAATGGTGTGGTTCGTCGAGAACTTAACTAAATTTCGAGAACTTGATATCTCTATATTAAATTAGCCGTTTGACTTACGCACCAGGTCATGATCCATAATTAAGCCCCTCGCGAGGGAGGGCGTTTCGGTTAATTTGGCGGACATTCTGCATCGTGAGAAGCAATATTTTTAAACCTCTTCCGCTAACCTTTACTCACTTGAACAACGCCATCCAATCGCCATCCGGATGTCGGCTTGCCGTCCGTGCAGCCCGTGTCCCGCGGCAGAAGAATGGTCTTCCGTCGATTCGTATGGAAAATGTCAAACGAAACCTCCAGAGATCAAGGAAGAGGTGGAGAACGAGTCGTCGACATTTCTGTCGCAGGGCGGTTGTTAAAGTAAACCAGATGTGCGTTTATTGTGCCGGCTGAGATTAAGATTCGTTGTCCACTGTTGTGTGCTGTGTGCTGTGCTCTTTTCACGATTGTATGCTAATGATGCGGCGGCTGTTGCTTTGGATGACCATCAACGGCGACGGCTGCTGAAGGTTACCAATTTTCACGCGCGCATCTTCAGTCAGACGGAAGCCTATGAAACCTGAGACACGACCCATTTATTTACAATACAATCGATCCGACGACAAGCTGCTGCGTAGCTGGTTAAAATGCTGTGGAGTTTGGAGCGATCTTCGGGTGGGCATCGGGTGGCAAACGGTGGCCCAGGCAGATATGGTCCAGTTGATCTTTTTGCTGCAGCCTCCCGTAGCCGGTGAACGTATTGGAATGTGTATCTTTTAGCTCAAGATAGGTTCCAGTCCAACTAGAGAGACCCTAGCCCTACACCGATGTGAGTGGTCGTCGATCAGGCATCGGTTGATTCGCGGTGATTCCTCGGGCCGCTGCCGCACAAAAAACCTGCGCTGCATGGGTAATAAAAAAAGAACAATTGCCGGAAATCCCGTAATGCTGTGACCCTGAAACTATGCTGGTTGTTGAGCTAACCCAGGAGCAATGGATCAATAGCTCCTTACTCTTATTACCCGTTCCGAGACACAGTCGTTCGTCACACAAGACTCTCGATGGCACTAGAAAACCAAACCAGGTCCTCCTGGTCACGCATTCTTCTTGAGACAGGATCGACTCGGCCTCGGAAGTGTGCTAAACCTACGTTTCTTATGAATTTCATAGTTTGGTTTTTGTTATTTGCATGGTCGAGCCTTGCTGAAAGAACCTCTCCGCGAGTGCCTCTTCAACTCAATTGTTCACACCTAACTTATGACCGCGATCGTACGCGATCGGCTGTCAGGGTCGAATACCACTCTAGAGAGCGTACCAAGTGACCACAAGAATCGATCCCACCGCGATGACACGAAGGTGAATACTGGCCTTCTTAAAAATCGTCCACTTTCATCCACAAATCGCAGAGGCCGAATTCTGCGTCGACACGGGCTCACGGGCTGCTGCTCTCGTGCGCATCGTGGGATCTTAATTTGCGTTATCCCGACAATTAATTTCATCATCCGCGGTGTCGTGAGGTGCGACTTAAAGGCCCAGCGGCCCCACCGACCAACCCCAAACCGCTGCTTGGCGATGCTCCGATATCGTCCATCCTACTTTGCGCGACTCGCAGAGCCGCTCTTGGGCCGCCGCAGGCTAATATAAGGTCCGTCGAACACCGCATCTTCGCTGAGTTGCTGAGCGGCAAGAAGTTAGTGGCACGTCTTGTTTGGTAATTACGTAGCGTTGAAGCTGACGAATTACCACAATCGTCAATTACGATTAGTGCCCAGGTGGAACACTATACCCCCGGGGGCCTGGGTAGCTGCCAAAACATCATCCGCGGCCACAGCGCGGCCCGCTGGGAACCTACACTGTGATCTATCATCACCGGTTCAGCAGCGTGTTGTGCGCTGAGCCGCCTAGTGTCAGAAGTGTGTACTTCGGTACCTCTCTTAGGGACGTAGACTTGGATTTTTGTCCAAGACGTCTACCATGCTGATTCGTTTCGTAGCTTAGCTAAACACGGGTTGCCTAGAGAAGACCCTCACTCTGGACGAAGACGAATTCTCCTGCGGCACACTTGCGGTCTGCGCGCGTCGTAAACGTGTCAGTAAGTTCCGCGCGAGGTGAAGCTTTTCACGCAGCTCGCTCACCAGCGAAGCCAATCTATCTGGGGTGTTGTTCAATCCGGTACCGTATGGAGCCCGATGGCGGCGTTTTGAGGGTTAGTAACGGTCAGGTGGTCGCTAATTGCCAGGCCGCAGCAAAGTTGTCCCAGATATTCCGCTGGACTCCGGACTTTTTGAGGCGATGAGAATTGAGCTCACTCTCGGTCGGTATGTGTCACTAGGTCGGGACATCGGCTTGAAGAAGGTCACACGCAGAATACGTTCATCGGCCACATATCGGCTGCCGCCGCGCATTATGCGAAAGCGGAGAGAACGTATGAAGTATTCAAATTAATGCGAAAATCCCTTGGCTCCCCTCCCAAAAAGGGAGACCACATAATCCTTCAATGCACAACCATCACACCGGCATAAGTTGTGCATTTTTCTGCCTTGCCAAATCCGAAGCATAATTTGTTATGCAATGTAAGCCCGAAGTACGTGCAGCAGCACGTTCGAAGGGTACTGTGCTGTGTGAACTCACGGGGCCAGCCCCCCCCTTTGAGAGGTCATTTTGCAAGAAGTTACCTTCTGGCACTGGCGTCTCGGCGGGTGAAGGTGATAAAATAGAATGCGAATCGCACTCTGTACCACCAACGGCGGCCCTCACGGATGAATATGGATGATGACCGGGCGGGGCGCGTATCATCATGTGAAAGGTACCGGCGGCAGCATTACATCTCTGGTGCGCTTGATTGCGTGTTTAATGGTGATAGCCCTACGTGAATTCGGGTGCCCAGCTCGTGAACGACGACGGTGCTGCCACTGTGTGTGGTAACTGGATTGATGCATTTTTAATTATTATTCGCAAGAAAGATGTGCACAAGCTGATGTGGTGCGAAGAAGCGCTGCGGTTGTTTGCAGCAGCTTCCGTCACCGAGCTCCGTCACAATCCGTCGGCTGTCGGTGTGCAGAGAAAGCGAAAGAATAATTTGCCCGCGCAACCGCGATTGACCGTGGGTTTTTAGCGAAGGAAGGCAAAGGGCTCCAGCACCTTTCTCACTTTTTTACACCCTAATGTGGCCCATGCCTTCGGGCAAAACAGTTGCCGCTGGTTCTTCTGGTATTCTTCGGGTCGGGGCCACGTGATCAATCTTAATCGCCCCGAGTTTCGTATGTCTTTTCGCACGAAACAGTTGGCTACTAATAGTTGGCAATAAAGCACAGCGGCGGCGCGTCTATTCTCGGTGAAAGGATGTCGGCCACGTCCAAGTCGGGGCTCGGCGATAGGATTTTTTACTTCCTGATACAGGTACAACAGTGTTACTAAAAGACCAGTTTCGTTGCGGAAGACAAATCTCAAGACGATGAATAAACCGGCCCTAACAACAGCAACGAGATATGCTGGTGTTGAAGTGGGGAACAAACAATCCTTTCTTCCGCCATGACCGTTGCTAATCTTGTACAACATTTAAGAAATGGTAAAAAACAAACATTGTTGTTCCTTAAATTATCTACAACCATTTGTCTTCTGGTAATCCAACCGGAACAAGTCCGGTCAAGCTTGCATTGGTGTCTCAGTAGTAAATCGTAAATCTGAGCCCACAGAGTTTCCTCGTTAAAATGCTGTATTTCGTTTTATTACCGTTCTAAACAATGATAATGTTGTGTTCGTGTGCAACCAACATCAAAAGCATTGAAGCATTGAAATGCTTTGGTAATCTGTAGGCAACTCGGCATAACCCTGAAAGGAGAGTTCGTTGGGACACCCTGCGGATAAAGTTGGTAGTTTTAGTATTCTGTCTCAATTCGTACGATGATTCCAAAATAGAAAAGAAACGTTCTTAATTTCCAAGTATCTTTGAAAACCTTATAACAAAGTACGCGAAACCGTGCCACGGGAATATCGATTTGTATTTTGCTGAGAAAAGTACAGCAATTCTTGCCTACCATATCGGAGCCTTCGCCCGAGGGTGTTGAATATTTTAAAACGTTTCCCAACGTATCACCGGAAATATTGATCATTAGATTTTGAGCTAGCGCCTCCCCATTGTCTCTAGAGCCAGCTGGGTAAGTTTGCTTAATATAGGAGACGAACGATGAAATTTTTATCGAAACCAACTAATTGGCCTGGTCATAAATCAACTTCATCAACATCGGCACCGTAGGAACTAAAACTGAGACATTCGATCAATTCATCATGCTCTCGAGAAGGCGTGTGCTTTTATTCCCTGTACGAAGGCCGCTTCTCTATTGCCCAACACGCATGAGGGAGGGATCATTAGATTCACCAAACTTTAAGTCAACGCCCGATAAGTTTTGGGCATCCTCAGAGATCGAACATGCTTTTACAGTATATTAAATTGAGGATTCAAGTTTCAAAAACATTAAATAATTTGCATTCAACTAGGGACCAACTTTTGCCGCTTCGGTACGCGGCGTAGTGAATCGAAAAAAGAACACCACATTCCGAACCGTGCTGTAACACGACGAACGAAATTGAGCATGAAAGCGAAAATTTCACATAACTTATACACCTCCACAGGTCCGGACTCCGGACTCTGGTAGAGCAACGGCGCATTGTCGTGTAGGAACCGAAAGTCGTATTTCACCGGTGGTCTGACAGCTTCAACAGAACCTGACAGCCTACGCACCTACCCGAGGCTTGGTCCGCGAAGGTGTGACGCTTTTGTCCATATTCCTCTGCCCGCTCTTGACGTTGCTGTTTAAAAGCAACTTTTGGAGCGCGATATTTAGCGGGAATTTTGTGAGCAGTTCTTTCTTTTGTATTGCACGTTGAGCCACGTTCAATGAGAGTTAAATCCGCCGATGTTGTCCATCGCCGCCACCTGGATGCGGTCTCAATCCTGTTCCTGTCGTTTAATCCAGTGCGTCGACAGGGCGAAAGACGAGGCAAAGGACCAACGGTGATCAACGTAAAGTAGACGTACGAACGCACCTTGGACGACACACCCAACACAATGGCCACTGCCTTCGAAGGTGTCCACAGTTCTCTTCAATTCAGTCGCTTTTGCTGGGAATACCTTTTGCGCCGATTAGAGTTGGGTTCGAAATTATGTAAAGTTGTGGTGGTTGGTTACATGCAGAGTACCGTGGAGGGTTGTATTGATCAAATCTATGGAACATTCACTAGACTAGACCAGAGCGAAGGAGCAAGGATTAAATTTGTCGGAAAATCTGGGCTCTTCCCTGTATGCTGTGCTCTACGCTACTGGCGGTATTGATACTAGCGATTCTTCTTATGTCGATGATCCAACATCATCTTGTTTCGTTTTGTTATCTCCCCGTTAAACTTGTCAGAAAAATGGCACCGTTTCAGTGGAATCCGCAGCGTTAGGCGAACCGCCTACACCGTTCAATATTTGATAACGATGTTTCACTTCGATTTCTATCCATTGTTCGTACCTTTTGTGTATTGCTTTGTGGGGAAAGTACCTTTGTTCTTAAGCGCCCCAAGAACTCAAACACATTCCTTAGGAAAAAGAAACTCTTGCCAAGTGAACTTTCTTCGAGAGGCGCCGGCTGTCAGCAATCACAAAGTATTCTTCGACCCTGCGCTATCTCCGCAGTGTTCTCCTTGGCCCGGGCCAAGACCAGAGCGAACCAGTACCGTTAAAGTTTAGTATGCTAAGGGTGATATCGTTTTCTTTCTACGCGTGCACAAAGAACCTTACCAACCGTCAACACGTATCGATTGAAATACTTGAAATTGATTGAAATAAATTGGAATGCAACACCTAAGATTATTCCGTCCTCGTATTATAAGCAGCATTAGACATTAGATGGACATTGGATAACATCGTAGGATCAAATCATTCTAATGACGGTTCATGGGATTTATTTACCACTCTTTTTTGCTCTTTTGAATGTTTCAAGCATGGCGCATATTATACGGTTCAATACCTAATTTTTTGCATTCCACATTAGCCGACCACAGTATGTTCACTCCCCTTGTCTTGCGGTTTGCTTGTGCCGAGAGAGTATAAGACCCGCGTGTAGCCTTGTCTCGGTTCAAGCAGGAGAGGCCCACTTCACCGACGTCGCCGCGTTTGGCCTTCAGAGGAGGAACGGGCCAACATTAAAGTTTCAAAATGTTTTCACCTTTCGCCGTGCCGCGAGATGTTTGGGTGATGTTTTTTGACTGCCGTGATCGCGCGATGGTGACCCTCGGGAGGAAATGGTAATACGCGGAGTGACATAGCCTCTCGGGCATGGCGCAGACAGCAAGTGCCAAAAAAGAGCAGAAAAGATGCCAATGGCAGTAGCTGGTTTCGCGCTGGTAATGGTGGAATGTCCGCAATCCGCAGTCAAAGTAGCTTAACGCGGTAGAAAGGCTGCAGAAAGTCAGAAAATGCACAACTCCTAAGGACTACTGTCTAAGGAGCGTAAAAAGTGGAACTTTTTGAAATGGTTCTGAACACTTAAGAAGGGAACTAAATAACTAATTTTGTTTGTGCCTTCGAACAATGGATCTGCGGCTCCGTAAAATGCAAAAGATGAACGCTACAAGCCTTAAGTTTTGAACCCTGTCGATATTAGAAGGACAGTTCCCAGGGTCTCCTTTAATTTACACGGAAATAACTGGATCTTTCACCTAATCTAAACTAGTATGGAGGTGTTCCACCTTTCAACGAGTAAGAGTCTCGCAGAAAAGAGTATCGGCTGGAGTCACTTAATTCATCAATACTCGCCCGAATGAGCAGAGATTGTCGCGCGGGCAAAGAATGTACCATCATTAGGTGGATGGTCCGCGAAGATGGCCGCGCTCTCTGTTGGCAAATAATCCCCCAGGGAGCGGAGCCAGAGACAGGTAGCGAAACAGGCAACGAAAGGGTGGCAAAAACAACATCCTTTTCCCAAAATGGTCACACCACGTACGTCCGTTGGCGGCACCATCTCGTTTCAATCCGGCGCAACAATGTTGCTCAAGCGGCGCCGTTTCACACGAATGGGTTTCGTTAGCTTTTTTGGGCAATCGATCGACAGACACACACGTAAACTGATCTCACTGGAACCTGAACTAACTGGAAGTGATACAAATTTGCATACGCATGCAACGGCTCTCTCCAATCCACGCCAATTCGTGTAGAGTCACACCAGCGCGCTTCTTCGGCGATCGTATATGTTATGGATCGGCCTCTTTCACGAAGCGCATCCTCAGCCAGAAGAAAAAGGGGCCAGCAAAGTGGCCATCGTAACGATCGCACCCGATAAGTACAGCGTCGGTGCCAATGGACCACAGTGCTCATGCATTTTTCGTCCCGCGAGTCGCTGGCCCAGTGAAGCATAATTAGGATCGAGCGAACGCAATGTAATTTACTTGTTCGGTTGTTTATCGTTGTTTTGCTGTTTGTTTCTTGATTAATATATTTTAAATTTCGCGTTAGTTTCTTGTTGTAAAGTTTGGCGTAACAATGTTTGTCGGTCAAATGCTTGGGTTTGGTTTTCATACTCTCAGCAATTTCCGCTAGTTCCGGTGTGGAGCGTGTTCGTTGGTGCGTATAAAAATGCGGGAACCGTGTCCAGTGGACAAAAGTCCAGCGACAGTTCCAGAAGATTTTGTAACAATCACCCATCAGCCCCTCAGACACCATCCTCGCTGTGTTGGTCGAATGTCCACTGCTGGCCATTCAGTGGCTGCAATGTGGAACCGACAGAAATGGACAAAGCGGGCGGGGGGAGGGGTACAGGAACATTCGGCCGACAAACGAGAACCGATGATGCGTGTCGCAGTGTCGCATGAAAAAGGCCTGGGCGAGGCCAGGGCCAGGATGAAGCCAGCTATTCAAGCTGCGGGTTCGCTGGTGGTAGGTTGCCGCACATTCCAGAGATCGATAGGCTCGTCGCTGGGTCCCCCCACTAGCGGGGAAGAGCTGGCCACGTAGCAGGCAGGCTGTCCTCTGTGACCGGCAACCTCCTCGGGGGCTCCTCGGGTGGCTCGGGAAGCAAAAATCTCATTTTCAAATTAAATCGAAACCAGCGAACGTTGGCGTTTATTGCGCGCGGCGGGTTCATTTGGGCCACGCATCGGCGGACGGTGGCAGCATCGGAACACATCGATTGTGGACGGAAAGAGACGGTGGCACACGAATGGCGGAAACACATCGGTTGCATTGATCTGTATAACGTTTATTGCGGACAAAACAGAGAACTCGCGGCGACCGCTGGAGGAGGCAGCGAAACGTTGGAATCCACTGCCACCGGAATCTACAAACAGAGGGACCGATGCTAAAATAAAAGGGTGCACTATGGGTGCGCAAAGAATGCTCGAACACAACGGTCAGTAGGTGGCAAGTAGGTTGCGCTAAATAAATATGTTGCGTTTGAATCCTCGCCCAGTTGCGGGCCAATCCAATAATAAAAAGGTTTGGCCCTTCTCGATTCTCGATCTCGGTTTTGACATCTCAATCATCGATTGGTTATTGGAATGTTATTGTGTTTTGCGTCCTCTATTGAATCCGTTGTTGAATTTACTCGTTTCAAGGTACAAACATTTTCAAAGTGGTTCATCTCGTCTGTGCTTCTGTCTTTTGTTGCACAACGGGGTTACTACCTTGGCCTAAAATTTCTTATTAGTCTTTTGTGTATTTTTGTGATTTCATTCGTTCTTTTAGTTTTAGACAATTACGCGATGCACACTATTAAGGAAGTTGTTCTGGGTCGGCTTTTTCAGATGTCAAAGATCCCATTGCGAAATTTGTTAGTTTTAGTTTCTATGTTAGTGTCCCTATATCTGAAACTAAGAATGAAACATTCTCTGCATTCTGGTTTTCAATCGTATCTTTTATAAAATTTCTATTTTCTCTTACAACTGTTAATTGAGATGTTTTCAAACCAATTACTTTGATTCATTTCATAAAAATTCATACATTATGTAAAGACTTTATGTATATCAACTGTGGACGATATCGACTTTAGCTCTTGTTTGGTAATCCAAGGTTTATTTTAATTTATGGAGTAGAAAAAATTTTCACGTGAGATCACAAATGTTGGACCTCGTTCGACGTTTCTAGTTGTTTTTAAATGATCAACAATTCTGTCAAAATTAGGCTTTTTAAAAGTAGCTTCATTTCACTCATTTTCAGCATTGTTCAGAGCGCCCGTTTCTGGGGCACGCCCATTGACCAGCTTTTAAATTTTTTTAATACATTCAAATAATTGTATTTTGATCGAAACTGAGTTGCCAAAATTCTGGAAACAAAGTTTTGAAAAATTCCGTTAAGTTTGCTTTCGGTAACACTACAAATTTTGAGCTTTTGAAAAAAACTGATTGACGGAGAGCTTTCAGGCTTGATCTCATTACACCTTACAGTTTGGACAATTAAACGCGGAAAAGGCATTTGAAAGTAGACTTTTCTGATAATGAACTGTTCATTTTTTAAATAGGAATATTTTCATCAACTGGGTACTCAAAACTAGTGACACTTTGATAAACAAAAATCCGTCCAAGTCTAAGCCAAACCTGAAGGATGCGTGTGTTTTAATCACTTTCCTGTTCACCGTTTCACCATCAATGGAGCGTGGATTTGTATCCATTTCTGTTAAGTTGATAGCGAAGATGCGCGCGAGACCTTCACCCGTCGCCGAAAAAGGTTTCTCGGTTTTTGGGACAGCAACCGAACATCGATGTTACGAAACAGTACTATGCTTCCGGTGCCGTGGCGCATATTTATTTTCTTATCCATTTCATTTTTTTTTACCCATCCACCGATTCCCCATTCACGTTTCTGTTACTTCAGTCGACCGTAGGGTTTAGTCACGCTCATTTTTTTTTAGACTACACGGCATAAAACTCTTCCATCAAAAACAATACCACAATTCACGACATTGTTTGACTACGGAACGCATGTTTCGTTCTTGGCTGGTTTTGTGGACACACAGGCTCTGATAGGCAACCGTCGCGTAAAAAAAAATCCGACAGCAAGCTAAGGTAGCTTTTTAGGTTACTTCTTTTGTTTTCCAAAGACCCGGCCCCATAATGATGCAGTGCACATAAACCATTGTCGCCTGAGTTGCTCTGTTATGGAAGTTGCTAAAAATGTCGATGACGCCTCGCCGCGGGCGGAGTAGTGCATTAAAACACACGGATCCACTGCACAACGGCGGACGTGAGCGGCATATGTTGGCAGCGCTCTCTAGTCTACCCTGCTGCAGTTTTTTAATCAATATTTGTCGAATATGCAGCACACAGAACAGAGTTCCTACAGATTTCTTCCCTTTCAAAGTGCTCGCGACACTCGTTGTGTGCCGGGTCGTCGTCATCACGTCCCGGCCTGCGAAACTCGCGATGCTACCGCACCAGAAACGTGGAAAACGGGCGTCGTCACCTGGTTATGAATTCTGCAACAGCAGCACTCTCGGTTTGCGGTGTGCATTTTATTAGCCAAATAGTGCAGAAAATGTTACGCTTTTGGCGAGAGAGCATGATGCTTTGTCTGGATCGTTAGTGGAATGTCTGGTGTTTTAAATGAGTAAGAACTAAATGCATCGGTTGTCCTACAACTGGCGGCTTGAAACAATGTTCGTATTTTGACAAATTAAAAATGTTCTTCTAGGTTCTAGATAAGGTGAAACATCATTCAAAAAGACCAGCCTGGCCAGCACATGGCAGATTACACAATATTTCTGCTGGTTCCCTTATGTACGCAAGGAACGGCAAATAAATCATTAAAATGGCAATTTTTGATTACGGACGAACGAAATTAGTGACAAACTTTTCGTTTCCGCCCTTATTCGGCGCTGCCGAGTGCCCCGAATCGGTTGGCGAACTTGGCTTCTGATGAAGTTGATGATGCAGTCAGTCGGATAATTTGAATTTAATGCAATCACCGTGTGCACACACTTCACGTCAGGAGCCTCGGTCCGACAATATATATAGCGAAGAAGCTGTACGGAGAGGATGTACGGCCTGCTTGCGCCATCCCAATGCCGGAAAGTTGTCCCTGTTTTTGCCCCCCAGCAATCGGTGACACCACTTCTCGGTGGTGATGATGCTACAGAACCGCCGCCAACACTTCCGGGCACGCTCGCGTTTTCGTTCGTAGACACTAAGGCGTGTCGTCTGGGCCCCTCTCAAGTGTACCGAGTGTGCTACAGTGATCGTAAATTACGGGAAATACACCACTCCACGCACAACGTCAGATGGACCGCTTTGGGGTGGTGTTCACGTTAGTTGCTGCAAGATTCGGAGATTGCGACGTAGAATTTTTTACAAATTATTTGTTGGCAGGTTTTTGTTCAACTTCCGTACTCTATGCTTTAAGCGGTGCTCTGTGAGCGATCCTGCAGTAGGTATAGTAATTACTGTTGCACCAATTCACTGTTGTACTTGTAAACCTCAAAGTTATTATCGTTTATGCTCTCTCATTACTGCCAACCACACCTGTCTAGGCGAACCTCTGAAGCGAACCATCATAAAATCCCCAACAGCAAGGGGGTCGGTGTAGTGTCGTCAATGTTCTTCCATCGCTAATAACAGAATCATTTTTTCATCAACACTTTATCTAATTTATCTTTGCAGGAACTGAAGGAAAGCTTCAATTATGGTTTATTCTCTCCGCCATCGAACGGGAAAGCTGGCAAATTTCTCGATGAAGAACGACGTTTGGGCGATTATCCGTTCAATGGACCGGTCGGATACTTGGAGGTAAGCATTAGCAACCATATTTCACGTAACGCCTTGCTTGCTGTTCAAACGGGCGCGGCCGTGTTATCACCAGAGGTTGAGGCAGCATAGATTAGGCGCATGATTTATATGTTTCAAATTATAGTAAATGTACTTTTTTTTTTTAAAGTCGAAGGCTAGATCATTATTTATTACGCTGGTATAAATTTTCATTCATTTCTTTGTCAAAAAAATTGAAAGCTTCCCTGTTACGAGAACGGGTTGGATGTAGTTAACTGATCATACAAAACCTATATCTTCATACATATACAACGATCATAAAATATCTTTAGTTTGGGTTCAAAACATCATTACTTTGTCCGTTGTCGCGCGAGTTTTCCGGACGATAATGTTCTTGTAAATCTCGGCCTGTCTGTCGCGGAATTGAAATGCCAATTGATCACACTAGGGCCGGGACGCATTTTTGCCATTTTATTCGCTGCGTGCTTGAATGATTGAACTAAGCCTCCGTTTCCGGTAGCGGGCAATGGGCTACAACGGTACCTGATGAGCAATTTGCCTCCCTTGATTTTCTCGCCGCTGATCTGATCTGAGCGAAACAATAGCGTTGCATGATATAAGCTAGCGCAATTGTTCACAGCAAGGAACACTTTCCTTCCATTGGGTGTGAGAGCATAACGGCTAACGGCATGTGACCCCACCTTAGTTCATCCGAAGAAAGCGAGATGCGAGACTGCATAACAGATAGTCAAAGACGATTCTTCGGTCCATCGAGTTTCTGGGGCCACGGTTCAGTGAGCTCTCCATCGTGTGGACCCGAAGCAAGACAAGTCAATAACCGTAATTTACATATGCTCGCACGCACCTCGTCAAATGACCGCTCGAGCACATAATTTATTGTTGTGCATGGTGCGCACAATCGCATAAATACTTCAATTTAATCAGACCAGAGTTCTTTTCGCTGCCCCCCGGTTGGAGGCATAAACAATGGTGGGCAATAGAAACCTAGGGGCACCTGGCTCGGTGTTCGTGCACGATAATGCTTTCTTCTGCTATTTGCTCATCTGCATCGGAGACGAGATAAGGATCAAGTAATTGCAAAAATCACGGTGAAAATATTTTTGAAAAATGTCCTAAGCTGGCACGATTTCTAAATCGCGAACTGGCCGTGATACATGAAGCACTTCAAACCGCATCTAAATGAATGCGAAGTGCACCCTAATCATCATGAAGCATAGAAGTGTTTGATGGGACCGCACTCAAGCGATTAAATGGCACGTTTTTAGTAACCGAATCCTATCATACTACTGTCACAGCGAGTGGCTAGTAATTAGTTGTGACCGTAACATAGTTTCTGCCGGGTAAGCGCGCATGTTTACCGATCCAGAGCGTGTAGAGAGCTAGGTATGCATGACGTCCTCATACCATGCCGTGTCATTACACGGCTATGTAGCGGTGCCAAATGGCTAAGCAGACAATTCTGTTACTTTGTTTAATTATTGTGGCAATGGCAATGGTTTTGTCGCATTGACATGCTTTAAACGTAGTCAAATGAGTTGTCCAATACAATGATGCCGTGATCATAATCTAACGAAAGTCTTAGATGTTGTAGTTTAATGATAGAAAATCTATTTGTGTTTCGTTCGTTTTAACGGCTTTTTGCACTTCACACGCCATGTGCCGCATTTAACACACACCACAATGCGAAACACTTTTCTAGGAACCCTTTCCGGCTGGCTAACGATGGCCGTAAGGTTGACATTTCGTATGGTTGGGTCCCTTAAGGATCTTCAGCAATTGAGTGCACTTTTCCGCCAAAGTCACGTAGTCACGGTGAAACATATTGAAAGTGCATTTCTTTTACTTTTCTGTCGCGCGCAGCATCAAGAGTGACTCTTCAGACAACTTTTCCACCCTCCCGGTTTGAAAAAGGATAATGTTCCAGTCACGTCCGTGACGCAGAAAAAAAGTGGGGTGACGCTCATGTTAACCCACCCAGGATGTGGATAAAAAAGTGTTTCTTATTCCACGTTTGCTTTACGCAGAAACACCGCCATTCTACTATATTACATCCTTGCGTTCTAGGCGAAAGCCGTCAGTTCGAATGCGTGTACTTGAAGTGAAAAACGTTAAGATGTGTTGCTACTCCGTTCGTTGTTCGGGCAGATAACTCACAATACGTGGGTTGTTCAAAAAGTATTCGGAATTTTGTGTTTCTTCAAAAATATTGATTTGTTCGTGATTTTTTTGTCCCCCGTGATTAAAGTAAATGAGCCAAACACGTTCAAGCAAAACAGCTGTCAAAAATTGACTGATTACTCAAAATGGCTGAACTTAACACCATAAATGTGAGACATAAGTAGCAACATAATCGCCACGAAAATCGCCCGTAACTTTAAAACCATGGCATAGCCCGGCGGGGAGTCTATGCGTGAATATTGATCGGGTTATGTCTTTCCATTTGCGCAATTTCTTTGCAGCTCAAGTACAAGCGACGCGTCTACAAGATGCTCAACCTGGACGAGCGTCAGCTGAAGGCGTTGCACACGCGCGCCAATCTGCGCCGCTTCATCGAGTGCATCAACAGTGGCCAGGTGGAAAAGATCGCCAAGATGTGTGCCAAAGGACTGGACCCGAACTTCCACTGTCAGGAGACGGGCGAGACGCCGCTCACCATTGCGACCGGCACCAAGAAGCCCAACAAGCTGCTGATCGCCCTCGTCAATGGCGGTGCACTACTCGACTATCGGACGCGCGATGGCGCCACCGCGCTCCATCGGGCCGTCGAACGCGACAGCCTCGAAGCGGTCAGGTAAGTTGCGCGTTGCCCCTAGATATTTTACTAGTTCCCCCATTCATTTCAAGATCTATCGCTCGCGGGGCCTGAAAACGCCTACGGTGTGTCGAATGGTCGCCGCCTGTCTTACGAGCAGCCGAGCAGCAGACCCAGACACACTGGTCCGAAATGGTGGGTAGTCGTCGTCGTCACGTACAGTGACGAATCGATAAGCAGCGGTCCGCGGCCAGCTTTGCGCAGGTGTCTTGTCTAACTTCAAACCCTCAAACGCACACCGTGTCATAAGAAGAAATCTTGCAGCAAGAAAAAAAGATTATTCATTTGGATTCTACGCCACTCTCGCTCTTGCGAGCCCACTCTCGAACGAGAGCAGAATACGAAAGACACGTCACGTGTAGGCTGACAAAGCTGCTAACCTTGCCTGAAGAGTGTACTTTGCAGTCCTGTTTTTGTGCCGCAATCCTAAGGATGAGCACCATTGGTAGCGATACCGGAAATGGCCACTCTGCAGCGTGAGTAGCGCTATCGATGTTTGGCAAAATTCGCCAGCGATTCGATCTTCATTTCCCCAAAACTAATCCACCATAATAACGCGATTAGCGATCGAAAGAGGTGCGTTACAGTTAGTTCAAAATCAAATGCAAAATAAAATGTGCATTTACGAAACTGTTTCCGGTTAAGCTGGGATGCCGTTTTGCATTCGCTAGCCCGTCCGGCCCGTCTAGCAGCCGCCAGCTGGCGTAATTGTTTTAATGATATTCTAACAACCGTACCACGGAGCAACTTTACCCCATCAACCACCGTGTTTTCCACCTCGTGTTCGCCTCGTTTTGTGTTGGTTTCTGTGTGGCTCCACCACCCGATCCTATCATCATCCGTCTCGAAAGTTCTTTCCGATCCGATTGATTCGCGTTCACAGGTTCATCGAACTAACCGCACTTTCCACTTGCTCCAAATGACTTCGGCCAGCCCCATTCTAACACCTCAGCTCCGAGTAGGGGAGCGTTCGACTTCCGATCGCTAATGGAGAATTGAGCGTTGAACCGGGAATTTGGTTGTCGCGGGTTGGCTGGCAAAAAGTTAGAAACAAAAAGTTGCCTTTACCATGTACGGGGTCCGAGCGACTCATGTTTTCTGCGTCCTGAAGAGTGTTTGCTTCTGGGGAGCTGCTAGGGGCTTCTGGATTGAGGACTGTCAGGGCGTAGAAAAAGGTAGCCACCATAGGGTTTTCATTGTAGATCATCCGGTCGAATCGTTGACCTGGACTATTATGGGCACCGGACAATGGTCTACATTGGTCGATGCTGATGATGATGGTATCTACCGTGGTTGGGTCCGCACTATAAACTTCGGCACTGCCCCCCTATCGGTAGCCAACTATCGGGGGTATCTATTGTATTCTCCTACATCGCACATCTAGATCTTCCAAACCCGATCCTCTTCGGTTTACAATGCTCATTTGTCTATTAAACCCCCTCGCTAGTGGTATCAGGCAATCGTGCCCATAAATGGCCCACAAAGTGGTGGACTGTGTTATGTTATGGCTGCCTGCGGAATGACTTTTACGCATTAATCGGACAGCACAACGGTCTAATGTGTACTTCATTTTCTTCCCCATTACAGCACACTGCTTGAACTCGGTGCATCGCCCAACTACCGTGATACGAAGGGTCTGACACCGGTCTACCTGTCCGTCACGCGGAAAACGGATCCCAAAGTCAGCGAAGTGTTGCTGCACGACCATGCCACGCTCGGCATCCAGGACAGCCAAGGATGGCAAGAGGTTCATCAGGTACGCACCGCGCGGACACTTCGATCGAACCGTGCGTCAAACTGCGACATCACATTACATTGCTACCGTTGTGCCACAAAATTGGCCAGCCTGTTGGTAGCCTGTTGTACCGTGTTTAGTAGGGGTTTCTTTTGGTAGTATTTTACAAAAGTATTTTCGCTTCTGACTTGCTCTGGTGATAGGGTATTATTGGGGTTGTACTTTGAGAGAGTGAACGAACTGGGAACTAAAAAAAAGCAGATCCATGTACCTTGCGCCGGGATTCGAGCGCTCCAATCTTAGTGTGTTTCGTAAAGATTGGAGAACGATCTCTCGTGGATGGATAGCGTAGAAATCAAGATGATACGATTAGGTGCTCCACGGGCGAGCAACACAAATGTGGCGTGGCCAAACTTTACCCTAAGTAAAAAGAGAGTTCCTGGAGTCTTCGTTTTAGTTTGGTTTACATTTTACATGTGCAAGTTAAGAGCGACAGACACACAGTTAGAGTGGAGATTGTACCGAAATTGTATTGGTCTGCTAATACGGGGTTCGACTTGACGAGTTTCTAATGATACTCTTTTTTCTTCTCTTTTTTCTTTTCTCTTTTCTGCTCCCTCTAATGTTTTCCTTCAAATACGGACTAACACTCTTCAAAAACACCGTTCTTCTGTTACTCTTCCTTCACGTCTGTGTTTTTTTATTACGTTCGGTTCGGCCAATCCTGTTCCAATCGGCATTCTACACTGTTCTACGTTGCCGCTGTCCATCCATGCACTTTAAACCACTGCCCACCTTGTGTCCTGTTCCCCGTTCGTACGTCGTGCAAACATCCTTGTCGTGCCCTATCCAAACACTGACCCTCTGACCTTAATCACTACTACGCGCGGGGTGCGCGTGTGCGGTCTTGTGCGTGAGAGTGTGTGTAGGCTTGTCGGAACGGGTTAGTTCATCATTTGGAACACTTACTGTTCTACGGTGCGGATATGGATGGTCAAAACGCTTCCGGTAATACGCCGCTGCATGTTTGCGCTGTTAACAATCAGGAGGCTTGCGCTAGAATGCTACTCTTTCGTGGTGCCAACCGAGGCGCTCTAAACTATGCCAACCAGACACCGTACCAGGTATACTATCACTTATGAATACTATTTGTCATCCATTGTTTCTCTGTTGTTATTGTTGACCAAGTTTCAATTGTCCCCGTGCCCGTGTGTAGCGCGGATGTGCATGTTTCCCTAGAGCGATCCACAACGGTTGATTTAAGCTTTAAAGAACACATGGTTAGATTCAATTTTCCGTAAGATTTACTATCCTTTTTGGTCCATAATTGCTTGAATCAACCGTTGCCATCAACCGTAATGATCATTCCGTAGTTTGTAGTTGATAATTGTGTATATATTTTGAGTAGTTGTTTGTTTTGACGTTTGTGGTCTGATTTATATAATATTTTGTCAATCCTCGTGCCAAGATGATTAATTTCAGCTCATTCGTGTCGATTTGATGCATATCGTTAGTGTTTAATGTACAAACAATCTTACGTATCAAGCATATTTTACATAGTTTTACCTTAATCTAATTGCCACCTTTTCGTTCGTCTGTATTTATTTGTTCACTTCTTTACCGAAGGTTGCTGTCATCGCCGGAAACTTGGAGTTGGCAGAGATGATCCAAAATTACAAAAGCGAGGATATCGGTAAGTAGAACCTGGTGAACTCTGGGCAGACACAACGACAACGAGTAACGATTAGGTATCCTACGGGCAGCAAAATTGTGAAGAGATAGAATGTCGTGAATAGGAAAAAGGTTACATACAAAAATTAGGAAGCCCTGAAGGGTCGCGACAGCGCATGTCCATCGTAAAATATCGACATTTGTCCAACATTTTGTTTTCAACATGCTTACAAAACATTAAGAATAAGTTCCGGAATGTATCGCACAACACTGTCTCTCTCTCTCTCATACGGCATTCGTTTCGTTTATTAATTGCATTAATCCGGTGTTGTTATGTTTAACTAGTCTTACTCCGTTTACTTGTTGTGATAGTTGACTTGTTTACTTATTCTTGGGCGTCTCTTTTCGCTGTCATAATCGTCATACCTACTATCATCATGATTGTTATTTTAGGTTTACATTTTATTAGATATCTTTCGCATTCGATCCATTCTTCTGCGTTACAGAGATGCTTTTGCAGTCTCTCTTACATGCTCAGGCCGTCAGATCTGGTTTGCGGAATTTGCATCACACTTTGTAATGTGAATATACTCAAGAAAGTCGTATGATACAAATGATTCGAAACGTTTTAGGGTAAATTTGCGACAAAATCTCCTAAGAAGACATACGAGAGTTGTTCAAAAAGTATCGCGATTTTTGTTTGTTTGTCTATTTATTCTTGAATATTTATTTTTTCCCATTCAAAGTATTCACCATGGGATATGTTAGACGTGTGCCAACGTGTTTTCCAATCCCCAAAGGACTTTAAAAACCCCTTTTGTGTCTTGTTTTCCCCTGTTTGGGGAATAAGAAAAGTTACAAGACGGCCAGATCACTGGGGTTTCATTGTTTTTAGCCAAAAATTCGCTCCTCAACAATGGCCGAAATGGAGTAATTTTGAAATTTACTTCGTGGTGACCGTGGAAAATGGTACGACCCAATCGAGATATGTTCAGGTTTTGAACAACTCCTCTAATGATGATTCGACGATTGGCCAACAGTGTTTTCTTGAGTTCCTTAAAGTTTACGTCAACTCTTGGCGAACTTCGGGCGTCCGGTAAGCACTTCGACGTCCTTTGTACTTCTCGACCCAAGGTAGCTTCACCTTAAGCCACCAACACCCTTTTATGTAAAAAAAACCAAAATCGACGACAGCCTATAACTGAACAGAACTAATTGATAAAAATCAATCCTGACGACATAGAAAATTCGACCGTAGGAAATACGTAACCCGTTGAAATTCGAAAGTATCGCGATACTTTTTGAACAGCCCTCGCAACGCTATGTTTAATTTCGTAGCTTGTTTCTTGTAGTTGTGTTCGAACTTTCTGCATAAAATGGATGTTAGCTTTTTTCACTCTTTTTACTTCAAAAGTTTGATTGAGAAAACTTCCACGCGCGACCCTATTGTTTCTTTATTAGTATATAGCGCAACTGCGGTTCTCAATGGCTGAAAGAGTTCTTTGGCTTTGGATTCATTTAGTTCCTGTTTTGCTGGGTCGGTTTGACTTGGCAATCAGAGGCATAGTCGCTCTTCTGTTTACCCGCCTCATCGAGTCACATCTTCATTTTCATCAGCATATGCCATTACGGCCGCCAGGGCACATTTCATTCTGTATTTACCCACGTTGACGCATAGCACCAAATTATGCCTACTTCTGCCTGCAAATGCTACCCTTTTTCCCTACATCTTATTGAATCATTCTTTGCCAACGACGGATTATTGTGCACCAGTGTATGTTTTATTGCATCATCGTTTTTTTCTTCTATATGCTGTTTGTCGTTCTATTGGTGTATGTTGTGTGTTTAGAATATTCTATCTAGCCTACAAACATGACAAAAAATAAATGTTGTCCGCCAGTCCTTCAAACCGGATGTGCAACTGACTCGAGGAAGTCAATTTTATGGAAATACTTGAACCGAAAAGGTAAATCCATGTTTTTAATGTGCTTTCAGTTCTACTTACATCTTACAATGTTCAAGGTATGTAAAGGTAGTGAAGCATCTTGGGCAGCTATCTTCGTGTGCCCGGGACGAGTTGCTGTCCGATAAAACAAAACGTGATTTTTGGTTCCCCTCGTCAGTAGTTTATGATCCGCGTTGGTGGTTCACTATGGAGAGTTGATGTAGGCTCACCTATACCGAGCGCCGGGAGAATGGATTTTTTCTCCTGACAATGCTTTCTGGTATCATCTGTGATGATCAATAGAGGATACCTTATTTTTGGTTTGCCAAGGAAACGAATCTCCTGAGCACTGGTAACCGAAACAGCAAATACGAGGACTGATCAGCAACAATAGTGCTATTCTTCTATTCAGCATCATTGGTGTGCGCTGATGAAATAGAACAAACACCCCGCCTGTACGCTAAATATTTAACATGCAGGCGCACAATAGGGATACGCGGTGAGATTACTATATAACCGTGCCGTGCCGTGTGTGCTTTTCCCAGAACGCCCAAACTTTACGGTGCAAATATTTACACCCGTTGGGTTGGAGCGTCATCACCGCGCTCGCTCTTTCGCGCGGCGTTCGAAAAGTGTTACCACAGCCAAATGGCGCGCAAGAGAATGAATAATTATTCCATAAAGCCCATAAAGAATTGGGCTTAGGGCGGTGCGTTTCAGCCTTCATGTTGGCACAAATAAAACCGCTCACTTAGTGGGAGCCGCCTCCCCGAGGTGAGGTACCGTCGTCGGTCTGCAAAATGTTGATCGAATTAACAATTATTTATCTTCGCAACTTTGTCCACAACCCGTAAGGCGGGTCCTTAGGCGTCCCACTCCGCCAAGACTCGTTACTCAGCACACCTACACACACACACCACACAGGGTGACAATTCTTTCGTCTGGATCGCTCTGACGACAACGCGGAATGCGCATCACAGATGCGGACACACACTCCTCATGCACGCCTACGGTTCATTCGCCAAAAAAGGTGCGACCTTCGTCGTCGTCGTCGTCGGTGGAACCTACTTAAAATTTTATTCACATTGGCTCCGACAAATCGTAGCGCGCGCTCCATCGTCCACGCACAGCGGCGATTGTATCGAATTAATTTCACGCTGAAGCCCTTTTCGATAGAGCCCTCCATCGAATACGCTGCTTCATTGTATGTCTAAGTTTCAGCTAAACGATACTAGGGCTGCCGAACGCTCTGTGGGACTCTTGATCACCACCCAGCCCGGCGTACATTCACCTCCCATCAACCCGTGCAAGCGGATTAGGTATTAGGCAGTGCTAGAGGAACTCGAAAAGCCTAAGTCGCTTATCGCTCAAGCGATGCTAGTAATCGTACTTGAGTAGTTTTGATACCGGGTAGCGCCACCGGTAGATACTTGAGAACAGGGGCACAGTAGCGTCTACTTACCTTTTGTAGGTTTATTGAACCATGCCGTAATTGCTGCAATGCTTGAGATCTGGCTGACAACACTTGAAAGTTTGGATGTGTAACAGTGACATCCTCTACTAAGAGCACTGCTCTATTCTTTGTACGCGTTTTATAGTCTATTATTGTTTATCAGGTTTACCATGTTTATTGCAATGAAAACTCTATTTGATTCAAAGTATGTACCATCGCTAGCTATACATTTCTCTGTCAAATCGTGGATGCCACGCCGAAAGCAAACCAATTAGTCATACACGTTTTCGACTTCCTCGTAAGAATCGAAGTTCACCAGGGTTTAGGAGCTCCTTGTACACCATATCTCTCTGGTCCCACCAGACGCACAGAATTGTGTTTTTGCCGAACCGTTCTGACTTTCCAGTCCGTTAGTTAATGAGGTAATGGTAATGTTGCCAAAAAAGTATAACGAGGAGGAAAACAACTGGTAGAATTTCATCAGTTCATATCCGGGGCCCACTTGCTTCAACTAATCCGTTGTTAGTCGCAGCAAAAGCTGCATGCTACATGTGCTGAAGAAAATTCCCAGCCTGACCGAACCGAGATCGAAAACTTGACCCAGTACCTACCCAGTGATTCGCATATGACGCAACTGTGCACCTTTCGTCACCAGACGGACCCCGGGCGGGTGAAGGAGTTTTCGGATGGGGCCCATTAATACCCTGCTGTGGCTGCAAAATTGATTGAAATCAAAACAGTTCCAGTTCCAACTCTGCACCGGTCGGCCGGTGGTTTGCAGCGCGGGACAGGCTGCAGGTCTCCCTTAGCTGCTCCACCCCTCGGGTCCACTATATAATCGATTTAATTACCGTCTATGGTCAGCCCGTTGTTTTCGAGCTGACGGAAGGTTATAGCTTGCGCCCCGTTGGCGGCGTAGGTCGTCACCGTAAATTAAAAGCCAGATCAGTCGCGATGATGGTGGTCTATAACCAGCTCTTCGCAGCTTCTCGTGAGTGGTGTGGTGTAATTTTATCATTCGAAGCATTCGCTGGAATTCGTTCGAAGGACCTTCGTTGGTTGACCGTCCATAAACTACACTATTTTGGGCTACCGGGTTAGTTCAATCGAAAGGATGTCCTTGAAAGATTGTTAAGCCTAATTTACGGGCCATTAGCGCCTATTGACCCTTGCCGCAGTATTTTTATTCGTAAATCCTGTACTCCGGTACTCTGACCACAAGCGCAATGTAGCACATTTTTGTTCTGTACTTTAGTTGCTCGGCGCAACTGCACATTTCACACGATATTCATTTTTCGCCCATCTGCCTTCAAGCCATCTAAGCCGAACTGAGCTTGTAATTAGCCAAACGCACTTGCAACAAACGCCCAGCTTCTAGTCTTTCATTGTGCAACGTGTCACGCACCACGTGCCACAGATTTTTGTGCGTCCCCTTGACTGTTGGTGTAGGGAATTAGGAAACTTTGTCGCAAAAACAATCATGATGATGCGTAGTGATAACGATTGCCGACCGCGCTGGCGAAAAGGAACCCAGGTGAACCCCTGTCACCTGAATGACCAACGAACAACAAAAAATCAAAACACTTCACATCTTCTCGCAGTACCGTTCCGTGGGCCACCACGGTACAATCCACGACGCCGGTCCGGGCTGGGCTGGGGTTCGACACTTTCGCGCATTTACGGGGGCCCACCGTCACCCTGCCCGTCCGAACATCCCTTTAGCTCCGCCAGCTCCAGCCTGTCCGAGGGTTCCAGCCACCGTAGCCACGAGGACGACATCAGCATCGTTACAGGTAAAACAGTTCTAGCGCCCTCTACACTATAGCACCCATCCCGCGGCACTCTAACATCCGGTCTACACGGTCCGGTTGCAATGAGGTGTCCCAACAAGTCCAGCGACAGTCTATAATTTTGAGAACACACGCGACATGTTGGGATTCCTGCTGTGGTTTGTCCGGCCCCGCACGTATCTGTCAGTAGTTGCCAGGTGAGATGACGGCTGTGCCGGGTGTGTCAGGGGAGGACATCTGTTAAAAATTCTCGGCCCCCGGATATCATCCCCGTAAGTCCGCGGCCTGCGTTTTTGTTGCCTGCGTGCGCCTAGTGACATTGCAACCAAACGTTTTTTGTTTTGTTTTGTGTATGCTCCTCGAAATTCGCGTTTCCTCGATTTGCTCTCTCTCTCTCTTTTCTCTCCATGTTTGTCCATGTGTTTGCATGAACCGTTTTTTGTTTGGCTCATCACAAGCGCGGTGTGGAGTAAGACCGTTTCGTTTTCGCGTTCGCCTCGTTCATTTGGCGTCTTTTTGTTTTACTTCTAACCCGCGACAAAACACGACGGTCCACCAAACTCCCATTTTGTACCAAAATGCGTTGCGTGTAAATGTCCCCTCGCAACGATCGCAACTGAATCCCCGAACGCGGACACGGACCGACATCGAATCGAATACGCAGTTCATATTTTTGCTCGCGCCACGGAGTCGCGCGCCAGGCATGTGTTTACGCAAAACTGTAGCAAACAGAGACCGACCGCACACTGTCCAAACATCGGTGAGAGTTTTGAACGATGTTCCATGTTGACTGTCGATGTCGATAGGACCAACGGGACGCGGCATGTCGAAGGTGTTGGAAGGAGGTTACTGTGCGTACCTGCACAGTGCTGGTGGCGATGCTGGCAGTGTGTTCTCTTCCCAGCGCAGACCCTAACGCACTCCCTCTTGACGCTCATTGTCCGTAGATAAAAGCCTCGGAGATACGAGTGATATCATCAGCGACTCGTCCGGCGTCGGTACGAACTCCGATAGTGCGGCTTGCTCCATTGGCCACCCGAGCACCACAGTCGTCTGCATGGAGGGCTACGATGCGGGCCTGTCCGGCCACATTCACATTCAGCCGGGCGACGTGATCGAGGTGGTCGGCTCCACCGACTGTGGGCTGCTGGAGGGCTTCGTTCGGGGCACCAACAAGACCGGCTTCTTTCCTTCGAGCTGCGTGCAGGAGGTGCAGTTCCGCCAGAAGAGCATCATCAACGTGTCCACGTCCACGCCTCACCATCACTACCTAATCAACACGAGCAACAACGAAATCTTGAGCCACGACCTACAGCGACAGCAGCAGCAGCAGCATCTGCATCAGCAACAGCAGCAGCAACATCAGTTGCAGCAAGTTAACCACGATCCACAGCTGCAACAACATCATCTTCAACAGCAGCAACAGCAACAGCAACAGCAGCAGTACAGCAGCCAGACGGCTCCACGGGTGAAGAAATCGTAAGTACCAAAAATTGACGCAATGCAACCCACAACTGATCGGACCCCCCTTTTTAAGGATTATCGGAGAACCAAGGACCGTAGTCCTTCATCGTGCCAAGCGTGGATTTGGCTTCATCCTGCGCGGTGCGAAAGCTTCCTCGCCGTTGATGCAACTCAAACCGTCACCCCGCTGCCCGGCGCTACAGTATCTGGACGATGTCGATCCCGGCGGGGTGGCCGATATGTCGGGACTGAAGCCGGGCGATTTCCTGCTGGCGGTAAGCACACACACACACTAATCCGAATGCGCGGAACGATCTCATCTCACTGGGGGGGGCTCTTAAATTGTAGATCAACAACGAAGATGTAACGTGCGCCTCGCACGAGCACGTGGTGGATTTGATCCGCAATTCCGGTGCCCTGGTGTCGATGACGGTGGTGACGCTGTCGCAAAATTTCATCAACTCGCTGATGCTCGCTGACTCGTCGGAGGTCGCCAGCCAGCACTCGTCCGGTTCGGGCATGAGCACACCGATCTCGTCCCGCCAGTGTTCCACGTTGCCACGGCGCATGAACGGTGGGCCACCGGGGGGCAAGCAGCCGGCCCCGATGCCACCGCGGCGCGATCCAAAGACGACGCTCAGCGTGGGAAGGGCGCGCGCCAAATCGATGGTGGCCGGACTGGAGGGCGGCGGCGAGAAGGTTGGTGGCGACGATGGTGAAGAGCTGCTGAACGCGACCAAATCGACGTCGGCCGAATCGATCCACCAGGCGCAGCTGCTGCTGCAGGCACAGCTTTCCCATTCGGCCATCGGCACACCGACGGCAACGGGGCCCGGGACACCGATTCAACCGCGCACGGCCAGCATCAAGTCACGGCCAACGTCGAGCCGCATAACGGCGGCCGAGCTGGAGGAACTGTTCCAGCGTCAACAGGGTGCCGACGCTAATCGCTGCTCGATGCTCATGACCAGCTCGCGGTTCCAGTCCACCGGCCTGGATAGTGGGGCGGCGACACCGCCGACGTCGCCCCAGAAAGGGCCAATCGTTTACGCGAGTGTGGCCGAAATGAAGCGCAAAAAGTCTTCCAAGGTGCTCGGAACGCTCGGCGGAAGTGGCACCCTGAAAGGGCGCCCCATTCCGCCGCCGCAGATTGGGGCCGACCTGAGGCGCACCTTCCACAGTACGCCGGACCTGGCGTCCGTCGGGTCGCTACCGTCCGACGGCAGTAGCTCCGGCACCGGCTCGCAGTTGGGAATGAATGCGGCGCAGCACCTCCAAGCCTGGTACAGTACCGTCGGTCATCGGGGGCATCGATCTCAGGACGATATGCACAGCAGCAGCCTCCACATGTCGCTGCAAAGACTGAACCTTTTGCCACCGCCGAATCATCCGCCGCCACCGCCGCCCGTCGGGCAGGTGGTGAAGGTGGCCGTGTCGCGCGGCTCCGAGTACGAGTGTCTGACGGCGCTGCGCAAGCACATCGCTCAGAAAGCCAAAGTTCAAGCCCAGATCCAGGAGGCGGAAGTCATGTCTAGCTTTAAGCCCGCCTCGAACGCGAAGCTGTACGCGTCGCCGCAGGACATCCGAAACGTTGGCTACCGGACGGTCAACGTAGGCGCGCCTAGCGTCGTGCCTTCACTGACTGGCAACCCAGGCAACGGTGGCAACGCAGGAAGTAATGACCCGGCCACGAGTGGAACCGGTATGCCCCCGAGCGCGAGTGTGAATATCGAGGTAAGCATATTCGTACGGTGGATGGCGACAAGAAGTTTAGTTCAAGAACACAAAAGATTTACGAGGAAATACGAGGATGAAAATTCAAAATATCAATCAAAAACTTTAAATAAGATGTGTAAATGATAGTTTTGGTGTATTTGGGGATGATTGATACAAGAGAAAAAGTTTAGCCAAACATATTTAGAACAAGCTAAAATTCTCTTCGGCCAAAACAAGTTTAGTATCCGCAATACATACCATTCCCCCTACCATACCTAGACAATGTTGCCAAACTTCCTCGTTTTGTTATGTGGCCTTTTCTACAGTCCTCAGGTATTATTTTGGTCTAGATTGGTTTGATGTTAAATTGAGTAGGTTCTTGTCACATACTTTAAGGATCATGAATAACCGCATGTTTTCAATTGTTGTCTGGTGTGGACAAAGTTAATAGCTCAAAACTTTGATATTATCATCCACGAGATACTCCATGACTACTTCTGGCTTGTGGATTGCCGCACTATCATGTGGTGCGGTGAATTCTTCTCCAATAAGACTTATTCATTCATGAATGTTTTTTGCTTTCATCAAGTTTTCGCCAGCTTTCGCCAGAGTCGCCATGACCAGGAAAGGTCACCAACTTGTAGGCTTCAAGTAAATAATGCATCCCTTGAACATAATGCCGTTGTAATTTGTTTCCTAACGATGATTTAGACCCCACATAGCAGAAAATTGCAACTTCTTATAACGATAGTTGAGTCATACCAAAGATTCATCACTCCAAAACAGCTTTCCACACAATAAGCAAGGCTTCCAAGCTTGCCAATAACGTTCTTTTCTTGAATTGGTCAGATTTGTCTTCATTCTATAGGCTACGTCGAACGACATGCACGAAAGGGAGTTCTTTACCTTCTGGTTTTAGTTTCTGTCGAATATTTTTGGTGGATTGAAATGGTTTGTGGAGGAGATATTCAGTATACGTTTATTAGCTCGTTTTGGTGTTGGTTTTTTGCCCGCGAGTTTTAATATGATGAATTTGTAAATATTTAATGTAAAAAATCACGTTATTTTTACTCATAAATTAAAAAAATGTACTCTAGTTGCTTTATTACCGAGCAAAACGAAGGAAATTGGGGTGAAAAACTGAAAACTTCAAACTTCCAACTTAAACTAAGGTTATTTTCGCCGTGCTCAAATTGACCTATGGCCACATATGGCCGTACCAGTCTACAAGATTACATCTAAATGTCATTTTATCGCCCAAATCTTGCTCTTAGAACCTCAATCTAATATTCAACATCTTAAAAGAGCCGTTCAAAAAGGAGTTTTCACATATTATTCAAATGTTCAGGAACTAAACTTCTTTTCGCCATCCACTATATGAGCTTGGAGAATAATTCTTAAAATTCGATACAAAACTCCGTCTTTCGTTTGAGCAGCTTCGCAAAATGGCATCTCTTCAGTCGAACGCCGGCTCGACTACGAGTGTAGCCAGCGCCGGAACCGGCGGAACCGTGCCAACGGCGACGCAAGTCGCAAATGTAACAACCGTCACGATCGGCGGAGGAGGTACGGCTGGGACCAGTGGACCGGAAGGCTCCAATCCTTACGCGCAACCGGGAAGACCGGGCGGACCGTTACCGCAGCAGATCGCGCAACCTCAGGCGCAACTGTACAAGTCGGGCCCGAACAGTGCACCGCCGCTGCCGGAGCCAGACTACAGTCTCAGCGAATCCGACCCAGACGAGGACAGCTCGGTGAGGTTGGTGCGAACGCTGACAAAGACGAGCGCTAGCGAACTGAAACCCGTGCCGAATCCGGGAATGGCCGCGGAAACCAGTGGCAACAGTAACACGAGGTAGCTTTTTTTCTATTTAGTGAAGACAATTGACAATTGACAATGTTATTTCTTCCTTTTGCAGTGGCAGCTCGACCGGTTCCAGCTCGATGCCACACTCGTTTTCGGTCGACGAAATACAGAAGATTCGAACGAAGCTGAAATCATCGAAATCCTATCCGAACGATTTCCTCCGGCAGCAGAACGGCCAACCGCAGCACGGGCCGGGAGGAGGCGGTGACCAACCGGCCGAAGGGGCCGGACCCAGCGAAGAGGGCGATAACTCGTCGTCCGGTGTAAGCAGTGATCAGGAAGTGACCGTAACGAGCAACGATCCTGCCCACGTGGTGCAGCCGGAACAGCAGTCGGTGAAAGCGCTGGCCAAGTCCTTGGGTGCTATTGCGGTGAAGAAAGCACATGTTGGGGCTCCCGGTGTCGCTGGTTTGAGCGAACTGAACAAAGCCGCCCTGCAGCAGGGCGGAGCAGGAGTGAAGGCAGGCGAAAGCTCACCGGAACGAAGAAGTGAGCCAGAGGAAGGTGACGACGATGGCACCGATAGTCCCAGCCCTCCGGCCACTGGTTTCCAGCGGCACAATTCGCTCACCCGCAAGCAGGCGGCCACACTGGCCGCCAACCGGGCCAAAGCCAATCAGCAGAACCTTCAACAGCGACACGCGGTAACACTCGCCACTCTGCCTCCACCAATCGAAGCCGATTCGGATGAGGCGGACTCGTGGTCTCACCCGCAACAGCTGCTGGCCGGCGGCGCAGCGTCACACCTGGCCGACGGTTCCGGGATGGTAGTGCTGGCACCGCCACCAGAATTCAGTGACACCACGGTCACGATGGCCCCGATGGCGGCGTCCGGTGGTGTAAGCGTTAACGTTTCGGCGGCACACCACTCCCACCATCAGCACCACCAGCATCAGCATGTCCACCATCATCATCAGCATGGGGGCGCCACCGCCGCCGTCGCCGGTGGAACGCTTGTCATCGGAGGGCACAATCCCAACTGCAAACGGGTCCGGATCGTGGGCGCGGTACCTAAGGTCAACCGTATGAATAGTCAGTGAATCGAAGACCGTACGGACGCAACAGAGCGTCGTTAGCCCCGGGGAGCGAACCCACGGTAAAGCTGTATATTTATGTTTCTGTAAAAATAGAGTCCGCGCTTATGTTTAGTTCTATCGAGAGAGTACCAGAGAACCGGGGAGACTCACTTTAAAAGAGTCGAACAAGAAGCAGAAATGAAACACTTTCAATTTCTTTCCCGTTCACGAAAGGAAAGACGTTGAGATTAGTTTTGTTCTCCGTGGCCACCACCCCCGCGGTGCAGCCCGGTACAAATAAACCGGGGCCAAATGGGTGCGGAAATGTATAGCGTATAAGTACAATGAAAGAAAGAGCCGATGTTTGGGGGCGTTTAATTTTACGAATTGCATTGATAATTCATTAGTGTGTCTGTGTGTGTACTACATTTAAAGCAACATGCACTGAACGCGCGCCGGCCACTTAACGCCGGCGCCGCACCCCTCTGCATCATAGCACCATTTGAAGGAGGTCCCGAAGCCGGCGTCACGTGGAAGCTGTTCTTCTTTCCCTGTGCGCTTATTAATTACATTAATTAACAAAGTCAAAGCCGTACGTGTGAGAAAGGGGAAAGCCGTTGCTGCTTCCGTTACAAACGATCGAGAGAGAGAGAGAGAAAACACAAACACACGCAAAAGCTTCGGAACCAAAAACTACAATCTGGATGGATGGATTTGTGATTATGTATCTACGGTTTTTGGGGGCGCGCACACGTCTTCAGCAAAGTTCGTTTGTTGCTCACACGATCCGGAACACGAGTGTGTTCCGGAGCAAATCCGTAGCATCCATGGTGGTGAACGCTGGTTAAGCTCTCGTTTTTAATTTGTTTGTAGAGTGTAGTAAATAAGAGGGAACCAATGGAATTTCGCGAAACGTTTCGATCTGGAGTGATAGATCAATGTTTATATTTTTGTTCATAGTGTGTGCGTGTGCGACAGTGTGTTTAAGCGAGTTCCTAGCTCGCCATTTTTTCTACAAGTGATTCTACACACAACAAGTCTGCCAAAGAGAGATGAGGCAGCGTAGCACGTGCCAGCGACGGGTAAAAAACAGTTCGGTGTTGTTCGGTGCGATGCCGGAACCCGCCCAGCGGTTCCGACCCCACACGCATCATCTTACGAAATGAAGTAGAAACTAGCACAACGACATACTGTAAAGTATATTCCATTACAAACAGGGGCCCGACCACGGTGTCGGAGTCGCAGCGAGGTCAAAAGAGGTGCACCCCCCGCGCATCCACAAATCCAGCCAATCCTCTCAGAGTCAGAACACTGTTTTAATCAATCGTAAACACACACGGTACAGTTTGTAACAATTAGCATTAGCAACGCGGACGTGGGGACGTGTGTATCAGTAAGGCACGTACGTAGAGTGTGTGGTACAATAGTGTAAGAAATACTCAAAATAATTTTGTCTACTACACATGGGCACAGGCTGCAGAATGTTTTTCGATTGAAGCGAAAGAGTAGTGAACTAGTACGAGGTGCGATGCAATTAACATAACCTCTCGCAGCCAGTCAGAACTCGCGTAGGGAAGCAAACTCTGCATAACAAAACTGACCCCCCGGGGGGCAGTGTGTTTTTTAGAACAAAAATGAATGTAAAAAGACAGATCTGTTTGGGAAGAGAAAAATATTGGAGCAAACAATAAAAACTGTCGCCGCCATACACGAACATACACGAAACTTTTCAAGTAAAAATGACCGTAAAAATGACCGTAGAAATGTTTGTCGAACGAACGAACGAACCACTCATTTAAATCACCATATTCAACTCACTCACTCACGCCATTTGGGGCCCGGAAGCTATTATCTCTCCCTCTGTAGCAGTTTAACGTCCTTCCTCCATTGGCTTGCTTTGATGGCGATGGTCAAACCTTCCTTACGGAGTAGTGGGTAACGAAACGGGGATTAGTTTTAACTAAACGAACCAAATCGTACGTAGTACCGCGCGCGTAACCCGGACACTTAGGACGTTGATTAGCTTCCTATTAGTTCGGGCAATACGCCACATGCCATTGGGAAATGAATTACGAATATGAAAATCATACAGTACAGTATAAAACCGGATAAAGCACCACAATTCATTCAAGGCGGACGGCGGGCCTGTTATAACAAAATATACGAGAGGCCTATCGAGAGTTTACTGTCGAATTCTTCGGCATGCGTTTCGAAGCAGCCGTCATCTCTAGGAGCATTATTCGAAAGGTCAAAAGTACCCACCAAGCGCACTAGCGAAATTGGCCAGCTGTGGCAACCGGCAACCTCAAATCTAAACGCGAACTGAAGAGCCCAACTTGCTTGCACTCGAGAGAATAGTTAAATTGAAATAGTGTAGTTCAACGAAGCAATAGCTCTGCAGCAGGACTGATTCATGCACACGTGATTCAAACGGAAACACACAACCGGAACGAACTAATGCACCGAGATGATCACGCCGCGACACACACACACGAGGAGAGGTATAAACATAGTTTTGCAAGAAAAAGGACAAAAAAGTACAATGCAGACGCGCGCGCACGTTCTTGCACCGTGCATCGTGCATCGTGCGAAAAATAGCAGATTTGACGGCGCGGCACACGAGACTTGCTCACGACGCGCGGCGGCTATCATCGGCAACGAGAATAAAACAACTCTATCCTCAAGTACTCTTTCCCCTCACTACACACACACACGGAATCTACGTGAATACGTCTGGTGTATTGAATATTCTCACGAATAGTATAATATTGAAATAAAACAAAATTATGACGAATAAAGCATAACACTCACTTCATTTTGTACCCGAAATTTGCGCCCGAAACACAGCAAACTAGACCTTACAAGCAAATGGGCCAGATTTAGACTTCTGGCTCTTTAATGCTTTTAAGCGTATTGCTTCTTTTTTGTACATTAATTGAACGATCTTCTGTTTGTCTTACATTGATAATGGTAAAAATTGCATTCCACAGGAATAACCAGATGCGATTGGCGAATATTTTTTTAAGTTGTTGTTGTTGTTATTATTATCTTTATTATACAGATTTTGAGCTTGAAGCTTCTTTCATTTCTTTTTGCAGGTTTGTTGATGGTTGATTGTTTTGAATGGTTTTCTATTGTGGGTATGTTGGTTTATTGTTTTGGATGGTTTTATATTGCTGGTTTGTCGGTTTGTTGTTTTGGATGAAAACCACCATAATTTTATGTTTTGTTGGTTTATATTTTGTAGTAGAGGTCGGCTTCTTTTAGGTATTGTATTAAGGTTTTGATATTATCCGGGTTGTTTGCCAGTTGTTACCAATAGCCGCCGATATTGGTAGAGCCAGCTAGCCGCCTTGCATGCCAGGCTGCCTGCAAACAAGCTGCGAACAAGTTGCAGACCCGCTTACGAGCCAAGCCAAGCCAACGAGCCAAGAGAGATGATCACCGATCGGCTCACGAGTGAGAGAGATAGGATCATCGGTCGACACTCTCTGGGACACTCTTGGCATTACGAAAGAACCGGGAGTGATAAGCGAAACGCCGGACCAGACGGACTAATTTTGAGTCGCTTCTTTCGGATCGCTTCTTTCGTGATCGATAATAAAGGACTTCAAGATACGGAACGGTCGCGGTGTTTGACTATTACCAACACCAGTGTTGCTGGTAGGTCGTTTGGTATGCCTAGCTTTCTTCTCACTCGATCATATGCTCGGCATTCGATGATTAGGTGCTTTACTGTGGTGAGGGTTCCGCATGTGATGCATGTTGGTGCGCTTTTTCTGTCCATCAAATATTGATGTGTAATTCTTGTGTGACCGATTCGCAATCTCGAAATGATTCGTTTGATTTGGTAGAGCTTGAATATTTTTTTTAAATCTTAGTAGAACGGACCGGGCCGTATTTATGGTGAATAAAAATGATTTATAGCAAAAACAAGTATTTTTATTTGATGAATTGATTTATCGGATGTTTTCGGATCGGCAGCTGCGTCGTCGACAAAAGGAGCGTTTGCGCCCCGAAAATCCTCTCGTAAGAGGACCGGTTCCAGCGAAATTTGTAATAGGGCTGCATGAAGTACCGCGGAGGTAGCCCAATTTCCCCTGATTAGAAAGAGATCTGGCTGTCCTCTTTACTTCCCCGTCGAGATTAGTGGTCAGATGCTGATCGCTGATTGGTGCGATAAGCGACCTTCTCTGAGAGCAGATCTGCCAGGGTGACCAGATGAAATCGTTAGCGTGTAGGTAGAGATCGGAGCACGCGTGAAATGCAAAAAACCGAAAATTATGAGCAGTTTTTGAAAAAATTCCGAAACCCGAAAATTCCGGTAATTTGACAAGGGGAGCAGGAGCTACTAGTAAGTCGCTCCGGTGACTCGCATGCAATATTCCAGGCAACATTCTATGCAAGTATTGGTCCAAAACCTGTATGCAATATTGCATGCAACATTGTATGCAAGGCTTGCTCTTCAAAACTTAAACACAATGTTGCGTGCAATATTGTATGCCATCTTGATTGCGAAGCTTGCATGGGCAAATTGCGTAATAATATTGCACGGTCAAACAGTATTGGCGGTAATATTTTAATATTAAACTTTAAATATTTTGGTGCAATTTTCTGGCGCAAACTTGCAAGGAGAAGTTACAAATAGTCCAACTAAAACGACGTTCTTTCATATATACAGATATTATCTTTATTAGCTAATAGTTTTTTGGGTTTGCCTAGTTTTAGCTTCATTTAAGGTTTTTGTTTCGTGTTTGTTTTGGTTGTCTTTTTTAGCCTAAAAAAACTTTTCCTTCGTGTCGTGTAATCCGCCGATCAGCCGATCATGCCGACTACTAACCAGGGATCAAGAAAGAGATCTAAGCGCAACAAGATTATTTCCATCACTCTCGAGGGCACTGTAAAACAACTGGTGTTACCAATAGCCGCGGCTATTGGTAGAGCCAGCTAGCCGCCACTTGCATGCCAGGCTGCAAACAAGCTGCGACCCGCATACGAGCCAAGAGAGATGATCACCGATCGACTCACGAGAGAGAGAGGTAGGATCATCGGTCGACACTCTCTGGGACACTCTTGGCATTACGAAAGAACGAGAGTGATAAGCGAAACGCCGGACCAGACGGACTAATTTTGAGTCGCTTCTTTCGGATCGCTTCTTTCGGTTCGCTTCTTTCGTGAGCGATAATAAAGGACTTCAAGATACGGAACGGTCGCGGTGTTTGACTATTACTCAACAACTGGTAACAAACCAGTTTTAGAAAACGGCCACTCCGAGGGGAATCTCCAGTTACTTCGGTTAATCTAGATGCTACGATCTCACATCTATCTCAGCATTGTTTGTATTTGTATTTACAATCTGTGCGCCGCCTCAACACGTTTACGTGCCACGAAATACGTTACCGCGAGAATTGCATCCCGGTTAGATTGTGCTATGCTAGCCGATAAGTCTAGCCATCAATGTTACTGTTTGTTGTTATATTGTGCAAAATATTGTTCCATCTTTGCCTTAAAAGTGCCGTGTTAATTCCAAACTCCCTCTCACAACCGTTGAACTAACGGCGCACCACCACAGCCATGGTACAGCGTACTTCCCATAAACACTTCCTGATGTGAACGATCGTCGAACCGAGAGTCGATCATCGCACAGTGTATTTCAGTTCGAGATTGATCTCCGTTCGATTCACTCGACCATGGCTCGCGTGGCCTTTGTCTTGTTCGTTGTCCTTTTGCTGGGCGTCGCCGGTCGGGCTCAGGAGGAGTTGCAAAACAAGGACTACAGTGACCAGGAGTGTGGACAGCGGCTGGCCGCGAAAGAAGGGCTGGTGAAGGGAGGCTATCCGACGCGACCCGGCGACTGGCCGTGGCATGTGGCCCTCTACCAGCGGGGCGTGAATAGCGACGGTTTCGAGTACGCGTGCGGTGCCAGCATCGTGCATCGCTACCTGGTCATCACGGCGGCCCACTGCGTCACGTACGCCGCCAGCCGACGGAAACTCCCGACCGAGAACTTACTGCTGAAGATGGGCCGGTTCAATCTATCGAACGAGTTTGAGGAACACGCGGAAGATTACGGCGTGATCGAGGCCGTCGTCCACGTGGGTTTTCAACCGACGACGTTTGAGAACGATATAGCGATCTTGCGAGTGGAGATTCCGATCATCTTCAGCGAGTTCATCCGGCCAGTGTGCCTCTGGAAGCGCGATGATGGCCATGTGCTGCCTACTAGCGTGCATGGGCAATCCGGAACGGTCGTCGGTTGGGGTTTGACGGATGAGAACCGCACGGGTGCCGTTCTGAACCAGGCCCAGATGCCGGTCGTGGACTCGTTGACGTGTCTGGCAAGTGATCGCACATTTTTTGGCCGATTTCTCTATGCGAAAGCATTCTGTGCTGGACACCGTAACGGTAAGTTTGAGCATTTCCCTGCTGGTAAAAAACTCACCGAAACATAACGGCACCCCCCTTGGCAGGTACCGGAGTTTGCAATGGGGACAGTGGCGGTGGAATGTTTTTCCAGTTCCAAAACCGATGGTACCTCAAAGGGCTGGTTTCCTTCAGCAACACGATCGAGGCGTCCAGTGTGTGCAATCTGAAGCAGTACATCGGCTTTACGGATGCGTCTCAGTACGTTGACTGGCTGTACGAAAACACACCGAACAGTGGCATCGACGATCCGATCCTCGGCCATCCCAACATACGGCTCATCAACCAAGGCAAATGTGGTCGCAACGAGCACGTGTATGAGTACGGCGAGGAGCGAAAGCCGATCTTCAAGCAATACCCCTGGATGGTGGCCTTGCGCCACCCGTTCCAGGACTCAAATTATGTGCCCTGCAACGGAGTGTTGATCAATCGTAACTACATCCTAACGACGACCTGTGTCGATCTTCAGTGAGTAGCAGCTTCCGTCCAGCTCGGACCGCTTAGGATTCCATTAACGCTAACGCTTCCCTACTTCCAGGGACGAGATCAGTGTCACGCTCGGTGACTACGACACAAGCCAAACGAAAGACTGTGCCATGGTGGACGGCAGTCAGCAGTGCATCTCGTCGGTGCAAATTGCCGCGGTGGGGCAAATATTTCGCAAAGACAATCTCATCCTAGCCCGGATAACGATCCCGGCCGTCATCGGTAGGCGGGACTACGTCGAGGCGATCTGCCTTCCGGTAACGCCACAGCAGCGCACTCGACTTCACAACCGCTACATTATGACGGGCTGGAAGGAAAGCGGGTCCGACGCGAGGATCCTGCAGCGTGCCATCCTCAACACAATCGATGAAACAAACTGTCGCGCTGAACTGCAAGCGTCCGAGTACGTTTCCGAGGAGTTGAAGCGTCTGGATGAACGCACGATCTGTGCCCGGAATCTGAACAACCGGTCGCGATCTCCGCAGTGCAACGATTATCAACCGGGTTCGGCCATTCAGACGATTGACAAAAAATCAAACCGCTATCTGCTGTACGGATTGCAAACGGGCATCAGCTACTGCTCGGTACCGGAGCGATACATAGCTATCTCCAAGTATCTTCAGTGGATATTGGATAACATTCGTGGATAGACTCCGTTTTGCACAGGGTAGCAGGGCCACAGGGAAGTACCAGAGAACGCCGACCGAAAGAAAGTAACACGCAAGTCATTTTGGATCTATTTGGATCAGTATTTCATATAGATCGGTTTAAGAATTTTGAGAATAATGTAAGAAGGAGAGACAGAGACCAAATTTCTGAATATATGTACCAAATTTCGGTTCTAAGGTAACTTAGGTGGTTTTAATCTATCTATCTTATAAACAATTTGTGCTAATCGTAACTTCGTGTACTTTTGCATCAACCCAATGAGCGGAGTGGTTACCTAGCAACCTGCGAATTCCATCGTTATCGCGTCGTGTAGGAGCGAAACAACCTACGACGCCAGGCATTCACTTTCGCACTCGCACTTTCGCACTCGCACTTTCGCATGCTCGACCGGAATCGCTAATGAACGCGGCCAGGCTTACCGGTAAGGCAATTCAAGCTTCCTACGGCTGGTCATGTGCTCCCGGTGACTGGGTGTGACTTTTCGGTTCAGGACCATTGTACCGCGCGAGTCGCAACGGTCCGCAGTGACCGGTTTACGTGAACCTCATGATCCGCATGATCCTCTGTTACTTTGGTGAGACTGTTGCGGTCGTAATGGTCACGGCATCGCGGTTTTTGTCGCACGCGTCACGGAACGCACAAACGAAACCAACAAAACGGTGGTGAGACGTTCCCACAACTCCGGGGATTGGAGGACTCCGGATAATCGGCCGGAGATTCGAAAAATGAGAATGAAATTAGGCATGCTGACACACGCCGGGAACAACTAGTAATAAATAAATTATGCCTGGATGTGTATTTAATAACATGCGTTCTTCTCGAGAGCAGGACGATTTTAGGCAACTTCGTTATCATGTTACCCAGTACTTCGTGCTGGCCATCGGCTTTACGTGTAAACACTTTTGTGTAAACGGCTTTTGTGACACCGGGCAGTGAATAGAAAAGTTTGACCCTCCCACACCCACCGGAAGAGGGGGCTTCCATACAAACGTAACATAAAATTCAGCATAATTTAACTTTTTTCGGAGACAATCAAACTAAATTCTTGCAGGTGGCAGTTTTTGGGAAGCGAAAATGTTCTGGTGGGGATCTCATACAAAATCTGGCTAAATTTCAGAAAAAACTCAGATAGTTTTCAAGCAATTAGAGCCAAATTCAGCTGGCGTGAGTTTTGCCATGTATCCAACGGGAAGTGAGAAGGGAAGCTGATTAGACACGTCACCAGGAAATCCGATCTTCTGAAACGCCGGATCGTTGAGAAATTAGGATACAATGAAGCGTGGCGACGCACGCCGGGAACAGCTACAGATATAAAGCTGTTCTTCGATGAAAAATGTTAAAAAATTTCTTTCTTGTGATAAACGAAGTAATAGAAACTGATGTTTTTACTAACGACTCTCCAGCTTATTTTTATTCTCCATAATTGAAGTTTTTATTTTAATGTTTTGTCTCGCTTCCGCTTATTTAGTTCTACTTTTCTTTGGTTTCCTGCTACACTTTGCGATCTCACTCGACATCGTTAGTTTTTTTTCATACTTTTGCTTGTTTTCGAATCGAATCACTTGCATCGCTGAGCTGATGCTTCATTCAACGTGTTTCTTTTTTTCTCTATTCGGTTATCTGCCCCAAGGACGATTTCTTGAATTCTCTTCTCTTTGCGTATGCGATTTATGACTTCACTTCGCTTAGTACAATCTACTTTAATTTACAATACGCCTGTGGAGATGCCTTGGCGAAGATGTTTGTATGCTTTGCTCTAAGTTCATGTTTCTTTATTAACCTTTCTCGATCTGCGTTCCGCGTAATTTCTCTCGAATCACAGTTTTCCTCAACTCAAATTTCCTTGAAATATTTTCTCGTTCTTTTGCATATTATTTTGTTTTTCTACGTTATGAAAATCGTTTGTTTTTTTTGGTGATGGAAAAGCTTTTAGTTATATTTTTAAAAAATCGTCAGTGTAGTTCCCCCCAACTTCCTTCGCTCGATCTTCATTAGTGTATCGTTAGTGGATCTACACGACGCAGACTCCAAAGTCTGAAGTATGATTCCATAGTCGTCGAATTGCTTTGCAGAAACGCCTGTACAGCGCATGGCTAGTAAACATCTTTGCATATTTCTTATCTAACTTATTCAGTATTTACCTACTTCCATTATTATCGATCATTTTCTGCGGCGCTCTTCGTCTGCGTTCATTCATTTTGCAATGCATTTTAGGTTATCTAAATTCAGCTTAATTGTCTTATTGTTTAGTTCACGTACCGATTGCGGCATGCGTACTTCCTTGCTTCCTTACGATGTCGTTCACTTTTAACTATTTTTGTTTTTGCGATTCAAATGATTTCCCCCCAAAAAATGGCTTGCAGAGAAGACGCGTCTACTGTTTCGAAAGGACAGTGGTGATTCACTTTTAAACAGCTTACTTCTACACGCCGAGTCAGCTTACGTTTGGTATTGATTTCTTCGTCTTTGACATATAAGTTTCGTCCTTCATTGGTTCCATTACACATTACTTGTCCTCTTTGTCAATTCAAATGGCTATTCACTTTTAAATTCATCACATCCGGTTTTCTGTCTTTTGCAACCATTAGTTCTTTTATTCGTCCTTTTCCTATCGGTTGTTATTCCGTATTCTGTTTTCCTAGGTTTCGCCTGCTTGCCCTTTCTTCGATAAGATTTAATTTCTAGGAAATATTTAGTTAATAGTTTTACGTTTACTTACATTCTTAGTTTTCTTGCTACAGACTTTTCACTTAGCCAAATGCACTATACAACACACGCCTCACGCTTGATGCTCAGGCTGCATCAGGCTGACGATGATTAGTAACCAAAACTAAAACGAAGAAGCATTACACCAATGCCTCACGATCGATTAGTTAATGAAATCAAATACTTGTGGTTCACTTCCACACCTGCTGCGGCGATACACACGGCGAAACAGCCTCACGGTTCCCACGGGGCTCACCTTACTGCACACTCGAGTTTTCCTCGTCGTAATGAGCAAACTTAAGAAACACTTGCTCCAGTGTAGTTTGGCTAAACGAGTACTCCTCAATGTCCAGCTCCGTTTTGGCTACAAGGCACCAGAGAAAGAGAGCAATGTTAGTATTTTCGGTCCCTCCCTTTTCGGCCTGCGATCCTTCGGCGCCGGACCTACCTTTCTCGAGCCGCGAGAAACACTCCGCCAGGGAACTGACTGCCTGCTGCGGCACGGAGTACACCAGCCGGTCGGCGAAGCTCTCCTCCAGGGTGGCACTCGGGAACAGATCCGTCACGAAGTTGCGCAACGCCATCGACCGGTTATCGATGCAGTTGCTGATAACTGGAGCAATGTGGTCCGTGCTTTGGTCGAGCTGCAGCTGCTCCTGGCTGCTGCTCGGCTGACTTTCGATTGGCGTTTCGCTGTACACGTTTTCGATGTGCTTCAGCTTAATCTCCAGCGTGTACCCGGCACCGTAGAGATTTTTCAAATGCTGCGTCGAACCTAGACACCTGCAGAAAGGACCAAACACATTAGCGTCCTTCTCGATCCCTCGGTGCCGTGCATACCTTAGCTCCCCCTTCACCATGATGCCGACGCGCGAACAGAGCGCATCCGCTTCCTCCATCGAGTGCGTGGTCAGCATGGCGCACCGCTTGCCGTGGAAGCTGGCAAGGATCGTATCCCAGAGGAAGCGTTTCGATTTCGGATCCATGCCCGTGGACGGTTCGTCGAGTAGCACCACTTTCGGTGCACCGACCATGGCCATCGCATAGCTTAGCTTTCGACGCGTTCCACCGGAGCAGTGCTGGGTTTGCTTGTTCGCGTGCTCGTTTATGTGCAGCCCGGTCAGATAAGTAGCCACCAGCCGGTTCAGGTCTTTGCCACGCACCCCACGGATCCGGGCGTACAGTTCCAGGTGCTCGCGCACCGTTACATTCTTCCACAGGGCATCGTGCTGCGGACAGTAGCCCAGCGTCTTGAAGGCATCGTCCTGGTTGATGGTGATGCTGTGGCCAGCGACTCGTACCGTGCCGCGCGTAGGTGCCGTTTCGCCCGTCATTATCTTCATGGTGGTCGTCTTGCCGGCCCCATTGTGGCCGAGCAAACCGAGCACCTCGCCGGCGTCCACACCGAGCGAGAGACTCCGCACCGATACCTTCTTCCTCGGTGGCTCATCGTCCGCACAGCAGCAACAGTTCCCACACATCGATTCCTGGGAGAACTCCTTCCGAAGACTCTGCAACCGAAAATGGCGCGGCGTTAGTAAAACGGTAAGCCGGTCCAGTTTCCCAGCGGGCAACGAACCTTAACCACCACCACGGGTTGGGAACCGCCTTCTTCCGCTGGCTGCTGCTGACTGTTGGACGTAAGGCGAAACATTCGGCTGCGCTCGTTGCGTACGTCCTCATCCTCGTACTCTCCCGTGCACTGTTCTTCGCTCATAACGTCTTCCTCGTTCTGGTCCGGGCAAATATAGAAGGCATAAGTAGGCATAAGTACCAATGGAACCAACACCGCTACACCTCCGCCACAACTTACCGCTGATCGATGGAACAGGTCCCTCATGCGGCCACCACTTTTCATCACGTCCGAAATACGCAAACAGAAGGCCCAGATCGGGATGTGCAAAAGGCACCCGCACGCCATCACGATCACCTCCTCGGTCATGTAGTGGGCCATCGACAGCTCGGCGCACGCCGAGCTCAAACGGCACGCGATGTAGACCCGGTCGACAAAGTACACCGTCGCGTACGGTATGTACATTGGGTTGATCAAGGAAAACACGTAGTGTAGAGCTATGGCCGCTTTCACCTCTGCAGAGAAACAAAGCTCACGTGAGAACCGAGATGCTGTCACGCAGCCGCGCGACTTACCGATCCCGAGCATATCCAGGAACACGACCAGTATGAAAGGAATGAGCCCGACGAACGTGAGGATGTTCGGTAGAATCGATTGGGCCGAATCGGTACGATCGAAGAAGTACGAAAAGCAGGTCGAACACAGGATACCGGCCGGTGAGTACAGAAACACCAGCATGCCGAGCGTGATGAGCGCAGGAGGCTGTGAAGACAGAAGAGACACTCGAGTTAATCTACTGGACGGGTTGGTTCCGGCCGACTCACCTGTCGAAACGAAGGTATGTCGAAGAGAAACACCAGCCCCAGAAGCGCGGCACAGATGACCAGCATTAGCCCGGACAGCACGATGAAGTACGCGGAAAGGTACAGCGACGACGAGAGCCCATTGACGCGCAGCTGGTTTTTGGCCTTCATCTCGCGATCGTACACCATGTCCACCGCGAGCGACACGGGAATCAGCACGAAAATCATGCCCACAAACAGGGCCGACGAGAACGTGCCAATGTTGAACTCTTGCGGCTGGGCCGTCTGCTGGAACGGGTGCGACCAGAGCTCGATGCGCAGAACCGACTCACGATCCGCGCCAACCGATCCGGGCGTCGACGTGGCACTCGTGCTGGACGAGGGTAGCGCATCCGGACTCTGATCGTCCTGGTAGTCCGCGGCCAGCACATCGGGTGACGCAGGTCCTACCCGATGGCCACCAGTTACAGCGCCCCGGTTGAGGTTTTGCGAGCTTACCAAAGCCGGTGACAGCTCGGCGTATACCCGCAGCAGGGTGTTGCTGATCAGGTTCAAAATGATCGGCAAACTGTGCTGCGTGGTGTCGTTGTAAAGGGACGTGATCGACACGTTCGACCAGGAAATGGTGTTCACATTGAAGGCCGCCATATGGGGGGCGATATCGAGCAGCAGGCTAAAGTTACCGTTAAACTCCTCGGTGACATTGGCCGACTGGCGCAGTTCCGCAAGGAAGCGATGGTAGAGATGGGCCGATTCCTTCGACTGCTGCTGCTGCTGCTGGTGATGGTGTTTCTGGTGCAGCAACATCGGAACCGCGTCGACATACTTCTGAGGGTCCCGCTTCTGCTGCTGGTGCTGCGCAACCTGTTGCTGCTGCTGCTGCTGCTGCTGCTGCTGCTGGTGATGATGGTGATAAAGGTAGGCCGGATGGGACCACGCGATCGGGCCGGTGTTATCGTGCACGGCAATCTTCGTGATGTTGCTACCGTAGGTGGTGTTGTCCAGCAGGATCGAGCGCATGATCGGGGACAGCACCTGTATCGAGTTGAGGTACAGTCCGAGGGCCGTGAACGCTAGCGGCAGTATGATGAGCAGATAGAGCCGCTGAATGTCGCGGAACAGTATCGTCAGCCGCAGCTTCAGCAGCGCCGCGATCGTGCTCCAGCGGGACGGAAACAGCTGAATGTCGTCCAGGTCCATCCAGTTGGTGCGGTTCTGACTGTTCAGCTTGACGGCCGAGGCGGACGAGTTCGTGTGCCCGGGCTCCTCGTACATACTTTTTGTGCTCTTGCTCACGCCGTTGCGCGACGCACGGTGGTGCTTCTTGCGGTGTATCCTCCCGCCCTGCGGTGAACTGGTTACCGAGTGGCCCCCGCGAGTAGTCGCGGTAGCGGCGGTTTGACTGACGCCATCCGAACCCAGCCCGTTGATCGGTATGATCGTATCGAACTGCAGCCGATTGTCCGGCAACGACGTCTTGTTGTCGGCGTTCTGCTCGTCGAGCAGGTTCTTGGTGTCGTTCTTCAGCGACTGGTAGCTGTTGCTGCGCTCCTGCAGCGACAGGCTCCTCGGTAGCGCCCGGTTCTTCATCACCTTCCGACTCAGGCTGTCCGACACCGGATAACCGGCCGCCTTCGCATCATCCTCCTCTTCATCGTCCCCTTCGCCCTCCCCACCATCTTCCTCGGCTCCTTCCGCCTTTTGGCCACCCTCGCGCTGCGTCTCCAGGTGGAGAAACACCTCCTCCAGCGTCGTCATCGACACGCCGTACGAACAGATGCCCAACATGGCGCGCTTCGTGCGAATCTCCTTCTCGATGTCGTCGAACAGGGAGACGAACGAGTTGACGGCGTCGTGCGGCAGAATGTAGCTCAGCTCGCGCCCATGTCGGCGGGCTTTCTCCGCCTGCGGCACATGCTCGTTGACCAGCTTCGTGATGGACGTTTCGCACGCGTTCGTGTCCAGCACCAGCGTCAGGTGGTACCCGACACCGAACTTGTTCTTCAGGAACAGCGACGAACCGCAGCAACGCAGACGGCCCCGCGAGACGACCGCCTTTCGCTCGGCCAGTATATCGGCCTCGTCCATGAAGTGCGTCGTCAGCAGGATCACCTTGCCGTGCTTGCGGTTCTGCAGGATGGACCACATGTGGCGCCGCGAGTACGGATCCACCCCGGCCGTCGGCTCGTCCAGGATGATGATCTTCGGGTCGCCGATGATGGCGATCCCGACCGAGAGCTTCCGCTTCTGGCCACCGCTCAGGTGCTTCACGCGCGTCTCGGCCGTATCGAACAGATCGATATCGCGCAACGTTTTCTTCACCTCACCGTCCACCAGCGAGGGCGGAATGCCGCGGACGGCCGCGAAAAAGTACAGATGCTCCTTCGGGGTGAGCGTCTCGAAAAGAATGTCGTGCTGCGGGCAGACGCCCGTCATGCGGCGAATCATCGTCATGTCGTTCGGATCGCGCACATCGTACCCGAAAATGTAGATCGTGCCGGACGTGGGCGACGTCAGGCCGGTCAGGATGTTGAACAGGGTGCTCTTGCCCGCCCCATTGTGGCCCAAGATGGCCGTTATTTGGCCCTCGTAGATCGTCAGGTTGATACCGTTCACCGCGTTCACGGCCGGCTTGCGGCACGAGTGGAACGTTTTGTACAGGTCCACGATGCGGATTGCCTCTTTGCCGCGCATCTCGCGCGACACCGGCTCCACATCGCACACCGGATCCTCGAGCGCGTTGTTGAACGAATTGGCCGATTCCCCGTTCAGCAGCGGCACCTTTGGCACCTTCTTCTTGCACCAGTAGTGGCGGTTGAAGCAAAAGCACGGCTTCTGCTTCGTCCCGTGGTCCGACGGGATCACGCAATCGAAGTAGAACGCTAGCGCCGCGTACAGCAGAATGTCGACCACCAGCATCAGAATCGAACCGCCGATCGGGATCCCCGGCCCGGTCCACAGATTGTCCAGCGTGACGCCCTGTCCGGAGATGTCGAGCACCAGAATTTTGTCCATGGCCAGCGCGAAGCCGGTCGGCGAGATCAACGAAACCGTCCACAGCGCGGCGGATGTGTGCGTATCGTCGATGAACACTTGCAGAAAGTACAGCAGCGACATAATGTTCACGGCGAAGTTACCCAGTATGCCAGCGGTCTGCAAGAAAAGAAATCCGCTGATCACAATCAAGCCATTCCGAATGTTCTTCCGCGTCGTACCCTTGAGTTGTCGAAAAATGGAGTTATCATAAAGCCGATGAGGATGACCGAGAAGCTGTACAGCAGAATCAGTATGAACACTGGCAGGTAGTTGGTGTGCTGGAAAACACCCAACGAAAACACCAGAATCACCGACACGAAGCTCAGGAACGTGACGAACACGGCGTAGATGACGAACCAGCCGCACCTACGAAAAAAAAGCAACCGAGGGATCAGTACGGGCAATATGTCTGGCCACCAGAGAGACCCGAGGAGATCCTACCAGAAAACGGAATCGCGCAGACCCATTATTTTCAGCCCTTCCTTGATGTGGTTCTCTTTTTCGCCGACAATCAGTATCAGCAGATATGTAATGAACTGGGACAGCGCCATCACCATGTAGATCGGGATGACCAACCGGAACGCGACCATCCAGTTGCCCGTGTAGGCCTCCTTCGGGAACATTTCCAGCGTGATGTGCGGTATCTGCAGTTCTTCGTTTTGCGTCACGATGCGGATCTTGGTGTAGTCGAGCAGTGTCTGGAGCGCGACGAAGCCGGAGTAGTAGTACTGGTTGACCGGGCAGGAGTCACCCGTTTCGATCGGGATGACTGCGGACCAGTAGCTGTCCGATTGCCGGCACGTGACCAGCGACGAGTACAGCTCGGTCGTGGACGGCGTCACGAAGAACGACGGATTCGTGCGGATCTCGTACCGCAGCGGCCCGAACAGTGGGTCGTCGGTGTGGAAGATCAGCGCCAGCGGCATCCGGTTCGGATCGCGCCAGTAGGCCGCCAGCAGCTCTTCCGGGGTGTCGTACACGATCCACTTGATCGGATGCACGCCCGGCTGGTGCCGCCGGTTCGACATCCACAGCTCGTTGACCTCGTTCAGGAATGGCACGGTCGTGGAGGAGTTTGGCTGCGGCAGCACGGCGATGGTGTGCGCTTTGTGGTGCTGAAAGTGCTCGAACAGGCCCGCCGCTCCGCGCGGCTCGGTGATGGCCGGGAAGTTCGGGTTCGGTATCAGGATCTTCAGCACAATCAGCGTGCCGAGCGTGTACAGGGGCAGAAACACTTCCGCGATCGTTTTGCGCGAGTCGCGGATTTTCAGCTTGAAATTGCGCACCAGCGTTGCGCCGAGCTGCTGGCAGAAGTTACCGGTGTTCATCAGTTCTTTGCCCATTGCTGATAGAGTTTCGGTCGTCGGGTTGCACACGATTGTTCCGCGTTGTCTGGATGTGAATTGTCAGGTTCGATTGCTTTGTAAAAATACTGAGGAAATGTTGCTGATGCCGATGAAATGCTGGCGTTAAAATTCTACTCAGCACAGTTCATTGTAATCATCAAAAGCTACGCTATAAAATTATCCGCTGCCAACAGCGCTCGGACGACGAAAGGATGCTTCGCCCCTAGTGTGTCCTTGGCGCCTGTGGGTCCGATATCGATGTGAAATTGTGTTAGGAATAGAAAAAACAAAATCGAAAAAGAATTATTCCAAAACTGAATTATTTGCGATTTTGAGACATGCTTTCGTTCATGGCGTTTGTTTATTCAACCTTTACCAGGTCTATAGGTTGAGAATCGGAACTTTATTAACACAGAAAAAATGTTTATAAAATTTTAATGCGATTTTCTATTTTATTTAAAGTATGTGCCATATATTTATCCTATCTCTCTGCTAAATCATGGATTCCCAAACGAAAGAATTCTTCGACTTTTTAAGTAAACTAATTAGTCATCCCATTTCGGTTTCCTCGTAGAAAAACGAAGGGCTGCTAAACCAATACGTGTCCCATCGAGGAAAGTGAATGATATTCGGAAAGAGCCAAGTCTGGTGAATAACGCGGGGAGGGATAGCAGCTCCCATCCAAGTGATTTGATAGTATCCTGAAACAGTTTTGCTTTTTGGGGCATGGCAGCGCCTGGCCATGAGAGACTAGGCGCCTCCATTGAAAAACTCTAGAAATGCCATTTGGTCGTTTTTCGATCAATGCAAGGTTCAAATTGATCATTTGTTGTCAGTAGCGATCAGAATTAACGTTTTCATCAGGTGTTAGGAGCTTGTGAAGCATAGCACCTTTCTGTCCCATCAGAAAGTTCGTTTTTTGTAGTCCTTCGACGCTTTTTGTTTGTTAAGTCAAAATCGCCATTTTGAAATTTTTTAAACCACTTAAAGCACTGCGATCTTCCAAACAGAAGTCCCGACAAGCATTTGGTGCGATTCCGAAGCAGTTTTCTTCAAGAGGAGCAGAAAAATAATAATATCCGCAAAACGTCATTTTCAGGCACAAAAATTGACTTAGTTTAACCTTTTTAAAGATGGGTTGCAAGCCGAAATAATTTGTTTTTGGAGCTGATATCAACACAAAGTACTGATGAATGAACAACAAAACTGGGAAGTCCCAATCGGCCGATACAGCCATCTTTTTAAACTTCCGATTCTCAACGTATAGACCTGGTAAAATTATCGAAAAATGCGAATTATTGAAATTTTCATCAATATCTTATACTAATTCTTCCATCGTTATGAGCAAAAACCATTCCACTGAACAGAGCAACAACGGAGAGCTTCGATGATCATCTGTTCCTTTTTTCCACTACTCATCTCCTCCTTGACGTTCGCACACATTGCCAAACGATGTTGCGAAATTCGGTCCACGCGGCCAATCAAAACAAAATTGGTCCACGTGCACTTTGTTTACACTCTCGAACGCAGAAGCCGAACGATTTTCCGGCCAATGACACTCACACCACTACACGCACGTTGCGCATATGTTGCGTGCTTTCGTCCTGGGAAAATGACCACACTGTGTATACGCGGGAAACAGTTGCCATAAAATGGCTGCCCCCCCCGGTCCTTCTGTCTCTTCGACACTTCCCGCGAATAAAGCAACCGGCGAACGGTTGCCATAAATTTTCCTGTCGCTCTTTTTGACACACACACACACACAAATAGTCGCACGCACACCTTCTCACTCGCTCATGGGTTTGCCGATGAGGGGATGATTGAAAAAATTATCGATTTTTCGCTAAGTGTCAAATGCTTTCGATTGTCTCTAACGCGCCCACGACCGAGACATCTTGTCTATTTCGAATCAATAAAATTACATTTCAACCATTCCCGTTCGCCAACCACCTCCAGTGCATTTCCATGGCATCCCGAGGGTGGTTTCGACTTACCACTTCGATTTTCCGCTGCTCACGATAAACCTCTCGTAGCCAGATTTGCTGGTATGGTTTGGAACAGCCGAGAACTAAGCTTGCCTTGTGGGCATCACGGACTGCTTCATCACTCCTCCTAGCCGCACGGAATATTATTAACGCCGTCGATTCCTACGACCGTCCACGATAGAAGCGGTTAATTTCCATTGCAACCAGTAACTGCACACCAAATCGACACCACTTTGAGCACAGCTCATGCTGCCGAGGTCCGGCGGTGTTGCAAATTTTTGGCCAGAGAAAACAACCCCTCCCGAATTGCACTTGACTTCCGCTTCGAATTGAAAACGCTCGCTACACTCGCTCTCCACAGCACGCAGTCACGCTCGACGGCAGACTCCGCGACCTTTACGGGAGGCGCTAAAATAACTGCGAATTTTCCCCCACATCACGGACCACTCGCGTACAACACAACATTTTCACTGGCGTGAGCCCTTTTTCTTCGCAGGACCAATCGTGCATAGGGCACCCTTCCTCCCCACCGGGACCGGGTTTCCTTTTTTGCCCCCGATGTGGCCCCGCTTTCCCCGAAGGCGCAGATGTCAACTGCTGGCGGCGGCGGTCGTCAACGGCGGCACAGCGAACTCTGGCGGCAAATTCTCACCATTAAATATAGTAACCGTTTCGAGGTTACTATCGCGATAGCAAACTCGGCGGCAAACTATCAATTAAAGGGGACTCTCCTAAAACAATTCTGCAACGAAACTGGCTAGAAAGCCCGTAAATGGCCATTATCATATTTTTGCTTTGAATACCATTTTACTGCCGTTTAATAATACTTGACCGGGTGCAACGGACATTTATCCATATTTTTTATGTGGCGCATGCGCGTTAGTTGGTTTGAATTCATAAGCCCCCCTTGTGCAAAGGGTAGCGGTGAGCGGTTCGATAACACACCCTAGTCGGGATTATTCATCACAGAGACGGTATTTCTTTGTTTCTTCGTTGTGGTTTGGTTTTATTTTATATTTTATAGGAATGGAGAGTGCTTGTAAAACAGTTTGTAGCTTTCGCTATGCAACCTCGCTCAATGGATTAACATTTGTTAGAAAAATACATTTCCAGATGCCACATAAACAATCCCACTCCGTTTCCCGTTTCTACAGACTGACACGCTTTTACAGCTTATCAATATTGTTATCGCAAACAAGACGCGGTCGCGGCGATATTGCGCTACGAAAACCGAACCCGAACCGAATTGAAAATTAACTACATTTCTTAGGTCGGGTGCTCGGAGACCAGTAATCGAAATAAAAAAAATAAAATTCAGTGATAAACAGTGTGTTTAGACCCTTGGCTAAGGTATGTTGCAGTGTAAAAGCGAAAATAAAACATCTTTCCTCGTAGGAACGTTAGCAATGTACAACGAAATCCGTTGTACGCTTGGCAACACCATGACTAGGAAGTAGTTCCGTGCGACGCAGACGTTTTGTGTTTGGTTGTACAATATGCTCCCGGCTAAGGTGGTTCATTTCATCTCAGGTCTACTGGATGGTGACGCTACGCATCACTCTCCTTTGGATCGTTGTTTGGATTCTTTTTTAATGCTCCCGGAAAATGTTTCGATGGTCATGGTATACTGATGGTTCGTCCAACGCCGGCTCATTCCGCGCCTGCCGGAATATTTTCATAACTTTTGCCCTTCAGCTCCATTAGCGCTGTGTGTATCCGAAAGTGAAGTCTCGATTCCAGCGAGTAGCCACTATAATTTTTCCTGCGAGTCAAACAGAATAGAAAAACAAATAAGAGGTTGCCCAAACCAGTATTCAGCACCGGTGGCTGTACGCTACGTACTTGGCATCCTCCAACGCCAAAATGGCTTGATCTTTGTTGCCCTGATCGATGTAGATAATTCAACGATCGCGTACGGCACAAGGTATTGGTCTTCTTTGATGTCCTTGTACATTGCAATCACGTTTTCTAGACACCTGAAAGCAGACCAAAAGGTCAATTTATATGGTTTGTGGCGCAATTTTGATGTATTCGTAAAACTTACCGAGTGGCTTGCAACGGGCTGTTCATTTGACGCAAGCAGGCACCCTTCAGCAGAAGAAGCAGTGCCTTGTTGTCCGCACCATACACTCCGTAAGTTGGGTTGGACTTGGCAGACGCTCGTTCCTCAAAGTGCTTCAACTGTTCCTCCACTATCCGAAACACACCGTCCGCCAGATGAAAGTGCTTTCCCAGTATCTTGAACAGATTCCACACGTACATCAGCTCTAGTGCCGGCACGTACAGGAATGATTGCTGGGCGAAGAACCTTTCAGTCTTTTTGCAGGCAAATTTCTCCATCGGAAGCGACTTGCCGGCTATTCGTTGCTTGTACTTTGGCACTTCCCTCATCAGGTTCGCAATCGTACGCACTTCGCTCGAATGCAGCTCTTCCGGTTTCAGCATACACATGATCGATGCCTTCTGATATGTGTAGATTGTTCGGGACCACTTACTGTTCTCTACTAAGTACGTAGCAAAAAGGAGCGACTCTCGCCAATCCAGTCGTAAGCTGCGCAAAATGAGATGACGATAATCGTACGATAAGTCCTGAATATCCTCTTACAACAGCAGTCGCCAACGAACTCACCAATTCACCCACAGCAATTCCCAAAAGCATAAGTGATGGAATTGTGGCCACACGTTTTGGGATTTCCACGATTTTTTGTACCACCTCAGCGCATCGTCCAGGTTACCCCTCATGAACTCCAGTCGGCCCTTGAAGAACAGGAACCAAACACCGTTCGGATACTGGTTCAACTGTTTCACGAGCAGCTCATCGCAGAACCGTAGGTCACCTTCCTTGTGACTGAGCACGTAGCACACGATCAGGTTATACCCGAGCAGTGTCATCACGCACAGCACCTGTCGAATGCCTTCGCTCTGAGATCCGGTGACCAAATCCTGCATTCCCGATTGCTGCAAACAAAAAAACACTATTGATTTGGCTCTCGATATGCTTCTTTCGCTGACTCACAAACCTTGTTTCCGGAAAATCCAATAAATTCAAGCAGTTTAATTATCTTAGCCGGAAGAAGGGAAATCATGAGATTAAACGTCCCCAAACCCATACGAACGCCGCTTTCGAAATGTAGCTTGGAACTTTCCGATTCCCAATGGCGGTGGTTTAGTATGTTGTTACATTCCCTGCAATGATCGAATAAAAACGAGTTAAAAAATCAGACAAACAAATCTTACATTCGAATGCCTTTAGAACGTCGCACATACTTGTACATGGCGAAACAGTTCCTAATCTTCATGCCGCCCTTTATCAAGCTGGTCAACGTTTCGTCCTCGATAAACGTGAGCATCGCCTTCAGTAGCAATGCTTCGGCCGAGCACAGCTCTGCGTGTGCCTCCAGATCGGTGTACTGATCGTAATTTACTTTCTTAAATGTCTTTCCGATCGTTTCTGTCAGAGTATTCTTCTTCCTGTAGCGATTGCACACATTCAGGCACTGTTTCAGTGCCTCCGAAGCTGCCGCTATATGTTGCTGCTCGAAGGTGAGCATCGCTTCCAGGTAGGTAAAGACACTGTGTCCAACCGAATGGTACATGCTGGAGGTTGCCCTACAGGAACAAGTTATTGGAGAAAAATAAAGTTGTGTTTTGCTTGTCAATGGGTAACCACCATTTATCCTTACATCGGCTTCATAAGTGCTTCCGCTTCGTTGAATTTATTGTTGAAAAACAAATCGACCGCTATTTTCGCTTCCACCAAAGCAGCGTCCAGACCCATACCACATGAAGGGCTAAAACGATTAGAAGATAACGTTAGGAACAGATTAGAATGTTTTTTTCATTCAAAACACGCTTTGGTCCTCAATTTCAAGCATTATTTGTGATCCAGATTAAATTTATGTGTGGTGTTCGCATCCATTCTATGATAATTTATTGAGATTTTTCAGATTCGGATTAAAAACAATGTGCTTTAGCCGGGAAAACATGCCAAGGCTTGGAGCATGGAGCAGTATAGTAGAAAACATTGCAGCTCGCCTCAACCAAACCAAAATTTTACTGATTAAGTACACTAAAATAATTCTAGGCCTAGCGCTTCAATAAATGTGGTCCTTCGAAAAATCGTTCGAATACTCAATTAACTTCCAATCACATATTGAAGAACTTTAAAATCCAAACGAGCAACATTGTAACTGGTTGTCGTTGTGGCAATAACTCTACGACAAAGTTCGCGTTGTACCATAAAATCCATACAGGTCATGGATAAAAGATTGGACAGTTAGCAACTGTTTCAGATCTACAGCTTCTTTACAGTTGTTCTTGTATCAAATGCAGCCACACGAGAGGGTTTATCGTTGCTCAAATGGCGATTAGAAAACATGTTTGCCTTGCATCACGGACATGTGCTATGGGCGCCTATTACCGAGAGGATCATAGTGTCCACTCGCAACCTGTTAGATCAGTGAAGTAATTAGTTTGATCGCACAACAAAACGCCGCGCGGGTTTATACAATAATCCATGGTGATGACTGATTCACTGTGTCTTATCGGGAACTACTTACGAGGAACCATCGTTTTCGCAAGCATCTTGGAACTGTAACGAGATAAAAGACAAATAAACTTAGTTTTACATACTTTCTCCTGCAAGATAATATCGGAATAAAAAATAAAATAAAATAAATAAAAGTATGTTGTATGTAACGCAATAAGAAATATTGAATTACTTGTATTAATTCGTACTCGAGGAATCGCTACAGTTGCATTCTACACAAAAATTCCCATTCAGCAAGTTGATCATACAGCTAATCGTGCACTTTGCACAATGCACACTATCATACCCCCAGCGATAATGACGGTATTTAGGCTCGGTGTGAGATAGGTAGTTGTTGTGGAGACTAGTTTCTACCTCTAATGAGTAGCGCCACGTAGTTGTACAGATTCGGTTTCGCGGCTACTCACGCTTCCGTCAACAGGTTTCGGGATGGGCTGCACTGTGTCGCTTATGCGGCTTGACCTGTCCCGCTGTGGCGCAAAGGAGCTGTCAGCACATTCACAGACTCTAGAAGGTGGTATCTAACCCGATATTATCCGGCCACACGTCAAACGATAGAGTCTACGGGTTGCCTGGCTCGTTTCGCATTTCGCAGAGCGCACGCAAGTTCAAGTTCAACCACTTCGCGGGCATGCAATTTGAAAGGTGGAAGGGCGAAAATGATACGTCGAGGGTCCGCTGCAAGCGGGGGCTTGCAGTGCTGCACTTTCATTCCCAGCCCTGCGCTGCTTCGACGCACAGCCTCATATGTGACGCTATTGTCGTTTGCCTAGTGGCAAACAACAATAATTACATCCTGCTTTACGCCTACACGTGTGCAGCATTTTTCGCAAAGCTATAGCATATTGCATGCAAATAAAGGAAGAATAAAGTTACACGGCGAATTGTTTTCCATTACAAAAAGCAAAATAGGATAGAAACTTAGTTATAAAATGGTCCTCAAAAACCCATTTCTCGTAACACAAAACATTATAAGAAAAACTTTTTCTACAAGACTCTAACGCTTCCAAGTTGCAACAAATAGTTTTGGCTATCGTCCAATCTCCTTCTCCCGTATACGGTTAACTTCCGCCAAGTACTGTCGATCTGGATACGAATTAGGCACAGTGTTGCGTAAACAAATTTGCATTTTAATTTCTCTGCCGCACACGCGTTAATGAAGGAAAACTGTTTGCGGAAAAACCCTTCGCTTTACACTTGATTGCCGCCCTTCACTGATTACTGATAAGATACAAAACAACAGGCGATACTGACACGCATGATTGCGCAAAAAGCAAGACAGCAGACTAACGGTTGATACAATGTTATGTACAACATTCATATTTTTGTAATATTAACACAAAAGTGATAAACATAACGTATCCTGTACAATACGTGGTGCAGCATTTCTTTACTCTCATATAATATTTGATGTTCTCCGCTTATAGAAATGAGACTGCAATTTGATACAAACTCTGATTTTTTGATTATGTTGACTGTTGACGATTCGGTCATTTGTAGAGGTTACAAAACGGAATCAGTTGAGTGGACTGAGTCACCGTAAGGAAGTTTATCGATATTTGTAATTTGTTTGTAATCGTTCCAAGCCATTGGAAATATTGTTCTATCGAAGAATCTACCATCAGTCTACAAACTAGTCTTTAATAGACAAACTTAGACGAACACGTGACGAATACTTCTAGACGAGATATGATTGAGGTACTCTTCGCCAAAGGAAAGATGTCACAGCAATGCTGGTACCGAAGAATATACAAACTAAATCAGATTAATCGAACGACCTGTTTTTAACCTTTTCTGGTGGAAAGTCCGTATTTACTACGAAACTCCGTACAAAAAAATAATATTCGTCGAAAATGATGAGTAATTTCATTTATCACCTTTCCCGGAAGGTTCGTGGATTAGTTCACTTTAAAGCTGAAGCACAGCCAAAGTGTGAGTAAAACTGACTTAGCCAAATATGTTTCCTTTTGCGCTTTGCAAACCTGTGTCCACACCCAGTTGCTTATTATGTATAAATAGAATAACCGCTGACCGCATCGTTTTGCGTACATTCGCCGTTCAATCATGCAGACAACTCGAAAACTTTCACAACCAGGCCCAGCCATAGGTACTAACACACAGTACAGTCCAATGCTTGGTACAAGGTGTAATAAATCATTTCGTGCTATCACTCCGGCGACCATTCCAACCATAATTGTATTCGAACAGCAGATCATTCAGCGAAATTGACAAGCAGTTCCGGCTGAAATAGAAAGTACGGAAACGGTAACGGTAACAACGTGTGGTACTTGTAAAACAATAGCGATACACGTAATAGGAATGACCAACTGCCGCCACGACAATCATGTTTTGTCCGCCTAAACACTACGACTATCGATAGTTGTCCTTATTGAGGGGAGTGAACATTTTTTGTGGCTTCCAAAGCCTGTGCTCAGTTATCGACCGCCATGGACCACGTGAGGTGCATTGAAAAAATGGAACAACCGCAAGCCAAACATTATTTAAAGAACAACCACAGAGGAACGGTAAAAGAGATAACCTTGGCCGGTCTGTACAGGCGTCAGTGGCCCAGCCCTCGAGAGTCCTGCGAGGTTGCATGCCGTAATAGGATCCACCTTCTGTCGAACAGACGAACGTGACCGGTGGCAATATTCCTCTTCTATATGGTATACTGACCAACCAGAAAATAAGGCCATCTTAACGTCCGCTATAGCTCAAAGCCACGCCATGGATAGAATAGATTTTATTTATTCCATTAACGTAACGAAGCGAGCAAACGGAAAACACGCGCGTTACATGTTTACTAGTTCCAGACACAAACTTGGAAGCGAACAGCCGAAATTAAATCATTTCCAGACACTCGCCAAGAAATGCTTGTGCACGGTAAAACAGTCATGTGGCACAAATTGAAACAAGTTGTGGTGATCGATTGAAAACTAAGGAATTGGCAGAAAAGATGATTATTATTGAAAGTCTGTTAACGGATACGACTTTTGGACCAACAACACACTAACGAGAGGCTTTTTACATGGCTATAAAAATTAATTACAACTTGTTCGCCGCAAATAACGTTGTAAAAGAATATTTTAATTAAATACGAAAGTAATTACCTCATCGTCCTCGTCGTAGTTTGAGAGCTGCTGGCTGGTGCTGGGTGCAGAGCTGGCCGCGGTAACGGTAGCCATTTTTCGTGATGGTCGTTTAGCGAAATTATTCGTTAAAACGCTGGCTTAATGTTGCCCAGCAACGTATCACGTACTTCTGCTGAACTCAGCAATCGCGCAATGTTCACTAAATCCTTGTGCTTCGTGTCGTATCCGTCCCGAAAGCTGGTCCGGATACCGTCGTGTTTGTTGTTTACGTTCTCATTTTGTTCGCGATTTCGCAAACAACCGATGAACTTTTCCGATCCGTGGACAAACTATACACAAATAATCCAGTTTAAACGCAGTTGCCGTTTTAATGCAGTTTAAACGTTTTTCACTGTGCAACGTTGGTTACATTTAAAAAATCACTTATTTGATGCGAAGCACTAATATCAGTTTTCTATCGTAAATGTAGAGTTGTAGAGATTGGTAAATTATGTGTTTCGTACAAATGTTTGTTTTCTAAATGGTTATCTCCCGATGTGACGCAAACAGTAAAGTTTACAGTTATATTTCCGCGGCAGATGGGTGTGAAGTAACTTTGAGCACTCCCCGGTAAACTTTGTTTTCCTATTAAGAACGCACTTTTCCTAAACATTCAAACCGGAACTGTCGGCATGTCGACAATAAAGCTTTGAAACGGTATATTCCGACGAAGGGAGCCCGCAGTTCTGAGAAGCAACATCTAATCGGCAGCAACGATCGCCTGCTGTCTATCAAAGCATCAAACTCACCATAGTTTGGTTTCGCTTGATAAGACATCGGAAGCAATGCAAAGTGCTAAGTGATAAGCAAAGCATTTTGTTTGCCTTTGAAACCCGAGCATAAAGATAAGTATGTCGAAATGTTTCACTTTACAAGTGACAAGAGTTTTGCTGGACGACTTAGCACTTTAACTTTTAACTTTAACTTAGCTTAAACTCAAGAGTATTCAAAGAGACTAGTAGATGTACTTTAATAGACATGAATTGTCGTTCACAAGAGCACCCTTATCAGAAGGATTGACCTCTATACAGTCTACAATTTGGCTGCAAAAATACCATGTTAAACGAGATTTCCATGCTTTCGCACAGAAAATGTTTGCTAGGATTAACCTCATGACGATGGTCGAACTTTGTGACTGCGGACGCAAAAAGGTATGTTTGTTGATGATTAATTTAAAACTACTTGCTACTTAAGTGCACAACAAGTTCCTCAAACAATATCATGCTTCACGGGAACAAAAAACCTCGTTTCGAGAAACATTGTTTTGCACATACGTAATATTGATTGTCCGAGTACCGTCGCCGTAGTTCCGTGAGCCCGGTCCCCCCGGGAGCCCTGCCAAGGGTAGCTCTCCTCCCAGTGAAAACAGCAAGAAATCGATATCAATCTAACGGCCAGATAACGTTAATCTCATTCTGTGACCCCCCTGACTAGTATGGCAAACGCAACCCTTGCTTGGCCTTGTAAAAATGGGGAACATTTGTTGCAGAAAAACAAAACAGCACAAATCTAGACTCTAGCCAATGTTTCGGAAACGCTGTTCGCGAGTACAATAAATCAGGCGCACGGATCAATATGGCTTTCTTCTTTTCTTTGTTTTGGTTAACACTCATTCATGCAGTTCGTGTCCCGTTTCACGTTATGTATTCTACAAACGCTTAGCTATAAACCGATCTTCCCGTGTCGAAATCTCTCGCTTCGGTCAATATTTAAACACGCACTGCACACAATGCGCACTAGTGTTTCTTCGGGTGACGCACAGCTTTCGCGTGCGGCACAAACTAGTTTTGTATCCTCTGGTCTGCTCCGAGAGTTTTCCAAAAATCACCGTCACAATTATCGACCAGTGCACAATCAGACCACAAGGCACTACTTGGCGAAAACCCAAACTGCTCACATCCCGCAACAAATATCATCACTCGTCGTACTCCTTTTGCTCGTTATGAACTGCGTTGGTTTCACTGTTATTTTTGCGCGGACATAAAACTCGCGATCGCGCCCTTATTTCCATCCAACGAAGGAAACGTCCGCCAGGAGAATAATACTTGTAATGAAAATTTTTCGCTCACTACCCAAGCGCGAGGCGAGGCATATTATTAGTGGACACTGTGTGCGAAGGTTACTCGCTGTCCCATTCGCACAGCAAGCCATCGTTCGCACACAGGAACTGGTGCTCGCTCTTTCTCGCCCAGTCACAACACCCGCTTTCATTATCTTTCTCCCACACAACGAGAGGAAAGGCCGCAATCCATCCGTACAGCTGTTCGCTGTGGGTGTGGGTTGTGAAAGTGCACCGAAAAAATGGAAGTGTTTTGTTTACGTTTGCGTAAACGTAGAGAGAGCACGTGCTGAGAAGAGAAAAGGCGTGAGAGTGAAAGAAATGTTTCGCTCTCCGTGTCATTAATCAATCTCTCTCTCTTTCTTTCTCTTGCATTTGACGCATGCGCCACCCCCACAAACCCCCCCACGAAAGGGTCGTAGTGAGAGAATCTCCCCCTGTTTACTTGCTGGTCTTTCGGTGATCGATTACTCGCATGAATAAAGTTTTTGGGCGCGATCGTTTTGCTCACCGAAACAGTTTATTTCCTGCAATGCCCACCTCTACAAATATTCGCTAATAAGACACAAATCAAGGTACGTAAGACACAGTGTGAACATTAAATATCTAAACATACGAGATCTTAGGTTCCAGTGTTAATGTACGGTTGAATGTCATCGATATCAACCAACCGGCCAGCGTCTATCTCTTCGCCACACATCGCACATTGGTTGCTGGTCGTTTCCAGAATCCTAGAATCAAGAACCACAAAGAAAACAAACGGCGTTATCCTATGTCGAAGCACATTCGGCACACAGCATTATGGTTACTTCATAAACTCCGCTTTAAGGGCAGGAAAATCGCACTCCGGACAGGCGGCTACATCGTCACGGACAACATGCTGACCCTAGGTGACCGGCCGACCACAAACGTATGGTTAGTATGTGCGGTGGAATCAATTTGCTAGCAAAAGATTACGTACCGTAGCAATGCATATCGGCAACGTCGTTTTACACTGTCCGCAGGCGGTATGCATGTTGGGCAGCGAAGCTTCGCACACGGGACACGGGCTCGATTCTTGGCCACCTTCTTCATCCTGCTGACCCCGAGGTGCTTTCCGTACGATTGACTCAATCTTCTTCGCGTACTTACTATCAATTTGACCACGAAACTCGGATCGCATCAGCATCACCGCGTACTCGAACGCCGACTTCCGCAGTCCCGTCCGGTGGCACTCGATGACGGTGGAGGTGAGAATCGGAACAACATCTGTGCATCAGGTGCAAAAACATCGTGTCATTACCATTTCGAGCAACAAAACGAACAGCGAACCGTGAAACTCACGTGAGGGAAATTGTGAAATGCTTTTCGCCACCTGAAGCAGCAGTTTGGCCGCCAAGAGGTGGTTGCCTCGTTTCACGTGAATTCGGACGAGCGTGTAGCGATGCAGCAGCGAAAGAGTGTTCCTCATGTCCGTGCTGATGGCCAGATTGTTGCGCCTTAGCTCCTGGTACATCGAGAACAGCAGATCGTGCGCGCTGCGATAGTTGCCGGCGATCTGTTCCTGATTAGCGATGATCATTGCCGCCTTTGCTGCCTCCTTAAACTGCCGCTTAGCCATGTACAGGCGGAACAGCAACTTTGGGTCCTTAGGCACACCGTCCGACTCGCCGAGCAGAAACTCGATCAGCTGATTGGACAGCTTTTCATCACCGGCTGACGCGACACAGTCAATCGCCAGTGACAGTGCTGCGTTTTCTTCGCTTCCCACGGAGGCCGCCTTGAGGAGCAACTTGAGGGCTCGCGAGAATTCCTTGCCGAGAAAGTAGTACTTGCCCGCCAACAGTGTGTATTTTTCTCCCTCAAAGTATCCGGCCAGCAGCAGAAAATCGGGCGCCTTAGCACACGAGCTCTGCTCTAGCACCTCCCCGTAGTAGCGTATCTTGTTCTGCTTCTGCGCTATCGTAAACGCTTCCGTGATACATCCGCACAGCGCGAGAAACTGAATGGCGGACTCGTAGTCGCCGTGTTGCTCAAAGTATTTGGCCAGCAGCTTCGACCCTTCGATTGACCGTGTTTCGAGCAAAATCTCCGACGCTGCGTGCGGATCGGATAGATGATCGAGGTAGATACGCACAACACTGTCAAGATCTCCGGCCAGCTGGTAGCTACTGATCGCCTCGGCATAGTGACCTTCCACTTCCTTCGCCCGAGCGTACGTCGCATGTAGCTTCAAACTGGTAACCTTTGGGAGAATGTTTTCCACCTGCTTCCACTGCTTCAGTTGAATAAACAGCTCGGCCGCTTTGTCCCAATTTTCGCCCTTCTCCAGCATCGTGGCCGCCTCGCCCAGATGGCCACCGGTCAGCATCGCTTCGCCACACTCGTTGTACAACTGCTTGTCGTTCAACTCGAACGCCAACTGAAGTCCACGGCGAACGTCATCACACTTTATGCTCGTTCTCGCTATACCCGCCTTACAGAGCTTCAGATGCTGCTGGTGCTGTTGCTGTTGCGAAGATTGCTTCGCACTGGTCGGTTTAGCGTTCAGCGAACCATCAACCAAGGGGTCACCATTTTTTAATCCTCGCTCAAAATTCATCAATGCCTCGGCATGGCTTCCGCTAGTTGAAGGAACAGAAAATATAGCCATTCAAAGTACTGCCGGCAATAAAGTAATCGTTTACCGCCCCTCTGCTTACGTGAACTCTAGTTGCGCCCCGTATTCACGGGCCAAAAAGGGAAGTTGGTCCGGTGCGAGTGTGGTAGCAAGTGCCATTGCTTGCTCCCATTGCAGCAGATCGCGGCACAGCTCGAGTGCTTCCGATGGGTTGCCACTTTTGGCGAACAGAGCCTTCGCTTCGTCAATTTGATCCAGTAGCACGGCACAAAATCCAGCTAAAGTGTTGAGATCCTCGATCTGGCAAATGTCCTCGAGCGCGTAAACCATCGCCACGTCACCGATGTTTCTAAACACTCTGGTAGCTGGCAAGAAAAGCAGCAAGAAAAACTTGAATGAAACCAGTTACCGAAAGAATTGTCCAACAGAAAATGTATATGTTCCGGATCAAGCCTCAAAGTACCGCAAGATTTGAACATAAAATTACCAAACCTACCGAAGGATACGTTCAGATCAGCAATTGCCATCATCCCAAGTTGCTTCCACTCATCGTCGTCGTTCAGCAGCTTGCATAATTCCCAGGCGTCCGCGTATTTGCGCAGCATCTTTGCCGTGCGCAACTGTTCCTTTACATCACGCCCAGGTTTGTTGGCGTGCGTATCGAGCAGGATGGACGTGAGCTTTCCGGCGCTACCATGCAAACACAGGTCTCCGTCGTACAGCAGCAGAGGTCTTTGGTCGCTGATCAAGCTAGTCGTTCCGACGCATTCGACAAACTTACCACGCACAGAAACGCGCACAAAGGTATAGGTCGTGCAGGAGTTGTGATCGAATGCTACGAAAATGTGAGACTGAGAACAGTCCCACAGCACACCGTTGCAGTGTTTCGGAAATTCCGGTATGCGCAGCGTTTCTTCGCTAGCCGGAACGAACAGATAACCGTGGCTGTGATCATCGATAAAAATAAGGCGCGTTCCGTCCACATCCGGATAGATGGCTCGCACTCCGACCGGATGTCGAAACTGAACCACCGTTGACCAGCTTTCCAGCGAGAAGTAAACTACACTGCCAAGCTGGAAAACCAAAGACTTGTAAGGCATCGGAAACCAAGCAGCAATCGATCGTTCAACCTACATCGGTCGCGAAGCACAGGAATTCGTTCGTCAACCCGAGACACGTAATAACGGACTCTGCCATTCCGCGCACTTCGTCGGGGAATATTTTGGGTTCTCTGTTTTGCGTCAATTCGTTCGTAGCCTCAACCTAGAGTGCAACAAACAGAATATAGAAATTTGGTTAATTTTGCTGTTCACCTTAACACACCATGACGAGAATCGAAACAATGATTCGGACACCTACCGGATGCAGCATAATTTGTCCACCACAGAGCACAGCGCAATACTCGGAGCATAACGCCACCTGTTTGATTTCCGACATGTACTCCCGATCGCCGAGCAGCAATGGGTTATCACCGATCGAGCGTCCCAAATCGTAGAACCAAGCGTGATTGTTCATCCCGCACGCCATATGGTATGGGCCAATCGCAAGGAATGACGGCTCAATCTCAAGCGTCACTAGCACCGGAGGAGCTTTGGTCCGATCGGGAGCATAATGGTGGATGGCGATCTCCGCCAAACTCGACAGCAGCGCGATTCTCGGCGGGGCGATCGCAAACAGTGAGTGTAGTTTGGTGACAAACACGCAAATTGCGCCCTGGGAGGTGGTAACGCCGAGCAGCTGGCCGTCGGCGCTCCATTCAACGTGCTTCAAGGCGGGTTGATCGGGCAGAGTAAGGATTTTCACCGTTTCCTGTAGATTGCTCATGGAATGTACTTTCACACTGTCACCCGGTCATCCGGTCACCATGTTCGAGTTCCAAACGAATAAAATATGAAAATGAGCGAACGCGTCTTCGGAGCGCTAATATCGGGTTTACTTACTTGTTATCTCCACAGGAAGCGATCAGTTCCAGCTCCTTGCACACCGCTATACTGTTCAGTGAATCGCGATGATTTTTCACCTGCCACAGCTCCTGTCCAACTTCTCGCGGGTGTGTTGAAATGGCCACAACGTGGCCCTGACTGAAGCCAAGCAAAATGTACCCATCGGCGAACCACTTGTGCTGCAACAGCGAACCGTAGCGCAACTGGAAGCCCAGCTCGGTCGGTGAGTCCGGTTCCGGCAAATGATACAAGAACAGTGTCCTGCGGCCGAGTATCATGCTTATCGTGTTCTCGCCCGGTACTCGCTCGTCCGTTTTCATCTCGGCAAAGTGCATGTCGCTGGGACAATCGCGCAGCTGCACCGAGCGCAAAGTATCGCCCTCCTCGTTGCTGAGCGTCAGGTACTTGTCGTCGCTACCGAGCGCTAAGACGTTTTCGGTGGACCAAGCGCCGCAGGTGATGCGCTTCGTGTGCTTGCCGAGAATCGGAATTCGCTTGGTGGTAATATGATTGTAAATCGACAGATTACCCCGCGAGGTGCCGACTGCGAGCAAAGCGATCTTCTTCGACCAGATAATGCAACTCGGCAGGTCGCGCAGTCCAATGTCGATAGTTTGCTTACGCTGAGCGTTTGAATCCCAAATTATGAGCTGAGGCGAGTTAGCGGTAATCATCGCTAGCACATCACCGTCTCGGTCCCAGGCAAAACCAGCGCATAGCCTAAAAAACAAACATCGTCATAAACAATATTCGATAAGCAATATAGTGGAATGGAAATGAAATGATAAGTGATAGTAAGCATACCCTTGCAGAACGATTCGTTCTTGTAGTTGGCCTTGCCGGTTGTAGATCGCAACCGTTCCATCACTACCCGTGCTGGCCAGAAGCTGGCCCGAGGCGCCCGTTTGCCACAAGAAGTACACATCGCCCTGACCGTGTGGCTCCTCATGCCGAAATAGCACCTTTCGAATCGATGAGAAAAAAACAACGGTTACAAACATAACATGCAAAGATCTCGCGAAGACTAGTAATTGCTGGCATTAATTACCGAGTGTTGATTACCTTTTCGCTGCTCATCCTCTCAAGCTTTTGTTCGTTCTGTTCCCGTTATTTGCAATCGGCATGTACTTTACACGGCAAGGAAACTCATTGCCAAGGCCCAAGGCACTTAATTTGTTTTCGTTACAAATCCGAGCTGTCGGTCCACTGCTCAGATGATTCTTCTACGATTTTGGGCGATGGAAAATTTTTATGTTTACCACTTTCCACTGTGAACGGTTGCTATGGGAACAGCGAACACGTTTGCACAAACTTTGTTCTTGAACTTCCCATTGCGTGTTAGACGATAGGCACGGGAGAAGCAAACTGTTTCTCTCCAACAAAGCTTAAAATTAAACGGCCTGTACACTGTTATTTTACAAAAAAGTAACAATCATTATCCGAAAAACGCAAAACACTATTAAGAGAGTAACTTTTATGATTGTCCAACCAAACACAAAAACCAAACAAAGCCAAAGTTTTGTTGTGGTTCATTTTTTGACAATAGGCGTCATGTAAATTCGAAACTTTTTATAAATGAACCTGAACTGTCATTTTTTTAATGAACCTGAAATGAAACTTGTTACAATTTTGTAATTTCGTTTCCTAGTCGTTTAAATCAAATTATTTTCTAAAATTATTGTCTCTTCTTTGTTTTGGTAAATTGCGCAAAGCTTGCAAGGTCATTTTATTTCAAATGTGGTTCGGTAGGCAAAAAGCGATAGCATATCAGAGTAGTACATCATACACATTCTTAGTAAACATCAAGCGTATTCAGCTGGCAGTTAATGAGCGCAGTGTACTGTTGGGATCGTGTTTCCCCCCTCACTTCGATTCAGTGCACTCTTCAGCCTTATCAACAGCTTCTTCCTTAGCTTCCAGTGCGAGCCCAGAATCCGATTCCGTATCACGACACTCGCTCGCATTGTCAATCGGTGCGCCATCATCTAGCAGCGATGTATCCGCCTGTGCTTGAACCGGTTCCTCCTCACCAATGATGATCTCTTCCGGGTCCGGTGCCCGTGGCAAGAACTCCTCGTCGGGGTACAGCTCTAGGAAGATTGTTTTCGCTTGCTGAATGCTCTGATCGTAGTCGAGCTCATGGAACGGGCCACAGGTTAAATGTATGCCGGCTGGAAGAGACCCATCGGTTGCCTGTTCGCATACGCCACAGGTTGGAATATTAAAGTATGCCTCGTACAAAATGGTCGACACCGTGTTTTCAATCGGCTCCGCTGAGGCATTTTCCGGCGTCACGGTCGATTCGGTTGCTTTGGGATACTCGTTGCTGAGAATTTGTTTCACATAAGGTTTGAGGTCGCTTTCAGGATTTTCCGTTACAGCTACCGATGTTATGTGGATTAGAACTGTAGGAATGAAAATAACAGACTTACTGTGTTACTCAGATCGTTACTTCTAGCAATTTTATGGTTTGTTTGGCAGCGTACTTACAAATTTCTTTGGGACAAGTGCCACTGGAATGCGCCAGCTGTAGTATCGTGGCCCCCGCCGGCTGCCCGTCAACCGGTGGTAGCTTCATAATCGCCACTCCACCTCCTCCGGGATTTTGTGAAACTCCTCCAAAAGGCACATTCGTTAGTATGACGGCTCGCGCCAGTTTTCCACAAACCGAGCTGCGTTTTTTTACACTGCCTTTATCGTGCAAAAACACTTCACACCCCAAGTATCCTTGTCCGACGACTAAATCTTTTGATTTGATGTTCTGCTTGCCACATTTGACCGATTCGTAGCTCCGTTCCGTCGCTTCCCTGCTCAACTGAATACCGCCAATCGCTTTGTTCAAACAATAAATGCCACCGAAAACGGCACACAATCTGCAAAAGCATTGTGGAATCTCCCCGCACCCGTACACAGGGAAAAGAAACGGGCTGTTACCGTAGTGGCCAAGGCTCATGAGGAACTTCTTCACACCTGCCATCCCCTCGCGACAACCCGTGCGATCATCTCCCATCGCTATCGCGTACAGCACGTAGTGAATCAGATTCGGAGTCAGTTTGTGGCTCTGCAGGTGTTCCAGAAAAGTTTTATCCTCCGGCACGCCGCCACCCTCCAGGTGGTCCTCTCCCTCACTTCCGTCATCATAAGCAGCACAACTTTGAAGGAACTTCATCAACAGGCGCTTTTCAATTACATTCACGTCTTTGCTGGTGAAGACGTCCGACCGTGAACAGGGAACGGTCATGATGCGGCCCTCCCAAACCGTGGCGACCCGATCGAGAGCCCGGAACTCGGCATATCGGCAAATATTGGAAGATATAAGCAACTCCACGAGCGATCCGCGAGCATACATTAACTTTGGTGTCAAATCGATGTTAAAACGGCGAAACTCTTGCTCAATCCGCTCCTGGTTCCAACCATCCACGTCACCGTGGCCCTTGAAATCGTACCACTGTTCGCGACCATTCTGTACGGCCGTTGGTTGGCGGCGGAGCAGAAGAAAGTCCTGTTGAACCGGAGCTTCCACAGGCTCCGGTTTTTGTTCATCGGAACGGAGGTACTTCCGGAATGATTCGAAGTTAAACGATGCCCAATAACCGCCGTAGTAATCATTGGAGTCCAGATGCAGAACCGTTTTTCCGATTCGACTTGCCGCAGCAGCAATGATCGATTCCGTTAGGCCTGCACAGAGTGTTCAATTTATTATTGGAGTCTCGACAACTAATGATACTGCATACCAGTGACTCACCCGTTCCTATCACGATTAGATCGAACTCCGCCGGAAGGTCCTCTTCCATGATTGTTATGGTTCTCTGTTTGGTGGCGCGTGAGGTCGTGACAGTGGGTTGAATAGATTAGAAATCGAAGCGAAACCACAGTATAATATCTTCCTCAAGAAACCATCAACGAAACGAAAGGCATACAAAGAAATTGATTTATCGACTTAGCTCTCCACAGCTGGCCGATCGAACTGTGTCGTTTTTTTGTTGTGACGGCCCATCGGTTACACCGACCGTTTATGTCAAATGGACAGAGCGAAGAAAATCCAGAAACGAACGCAGCCGTAGTCCGGTGCAATGCGGTGCAGTCCGGTTCAAATTTTTTGAATGTTGTTTTCTAGAAAGGCAAGATTATTACAGTAAATAGCACAACGACTAAAGCAATAAACAAATCATAATTCATGACATTACTTCTTATATGCCCATTAAATTTAAAAAAAAAATTTGTTAGTATAATACTTATTAACAAAAGTGAAGCGATCAACGGATATCAAAGGGTAAACGGATTGTACGAGAAGCGGTGATTTTGTCATTTTTGGCCCCTTAATTTTCGTTGCATAAAATATTAAATGTAACCCAACTAATAGCACATTTGTTTAGAATTAATTGAAAAGGAAATATTGTAATAAACTTCAAACAACGGTTTATTCGATTTCATATTAGTTTCATTATAAAAACCCGACCCATCCACAAAGCTGCTACGGTTATCTGGTAGTTTTGGCGAGGTAGGATTGTGCAATTGTAGAATTATATTCTGCATAAACGATGAAACATAAATGCTTTCAAGTCAAAATGATATATATTTTTTATTGCTGTGCGAGCGCGATAACTTGCTTTGATAAATTATGCCCAAAGTAAACACAGGGGCTTAGATAGCATTACAATATAAATATAAAATCTGTGCCACCCTTTTCTTGGTGATAGTTTTGCTCGAAAATGTTTCTTACATCATTTTCAGCGTATCGATTGCGGCGATTAGTCGCTCGATTTCCACCTTCGACTGATCCAACTTTTCTTGGTTCGCTTTCCGAACATCTTCGGGTACCTTGCTGGTATAGTTTGATACGGACATTGCCTGCTGCAGCTTAGCCACCGTTTGCGTTAGTGTCTCCTGCTTTTTACCCATTTTTTCGATCTCTTTGTCCACCTCGATCAAACCCTTGAGCATCAGGTGTACCACACACTGGCCCGTGATGGTAAGAATCGCACACCCGGCAGGTGGCGTCATGCCGAAATGTACCGCCGAGTAAGCCATTGTTTCCAGTTCGCCACCGAACCGTTCCAGCGCGCTGCGTACGCCTTCATCCGCGCAAATGAAGTACGCATCAGTTTTCGTCTTGTTGGGGATATTGTAATCGCTACGAGCGGAGCGTATGTCTCGAGCCGTTTTCTGCACAAACTCGAATCCCTTTTCGATCGATTCATCCTTCCAGCAGCATTCATCTGGTTCTGGGTAAGGGGCGACACAAATACTCGCCACCGTTCGATGGTCACCTCTAGGCAGCCGCTGATAGAGTTCCTCTGTTATGAATGGCATAAAGGGCGATAGAAGTTTCAGGCCGAGATTGAGACACGTGTAGAGTGTGCGCCGTGCATTATTCTGAGAGCGTTCGTCGCCCGTCTGAAATACGCTTTTCAAGCACTCCAAATACACGTCGCACAAATCGTAGAGCCAGAAATTGTAGCACGCATTGGTCGCCATAGCGAACTCATACTTCTCGAAGCCTCGATTTGAAACCTCTATACACCCAGCTAACCGTGAAAGTATCCATCGATCAATATTGCCACCTTCTGCACCATTCTGCAAGGTAAAGACAACGTAAACAGAATATAAACAAAGGTCACAAATTGTGGTGGAAGATAAAGGCAAAGTTTTGCCTCGCTACTACTTACCAGCGTTGTAATGACATCGTACGTGTCCGTTCCGGAAAAATACATGAGGGCGAACTTGGTGGCGTTCCACAATTTGTTGCAAAAGAACCGATATCCTTGCACACGGTTGATGTCCAGATTGATATCACGAGCCTGCGTCATATAGGCGCAAAGCGCAAACCGAAGTGCATCCGTCCCACACTCCGGTATACCGTTCGGATAGTCCTGCTTCTGTCCCGCTTTCGCTTTTTCGACCTCGCGCGGGTCAAGATTTGAATCGAGCAGTTGCTCGTGCAGCCCTTCGAGCGAAATGCCCAATATAACGTCCATCGGGTCAATAACGTTACCGAGCGATTTGGACATCTTACGCCCGTGAGCGTCTCGAACCATCGGATGCAGAAACACCTCCCGGAACGGTAGCTTGCCGAGCAGCGTTTGACCGAAAAACACCATTCGGGCGACCCAGAAGAAAAGAATGTCGTGACCCGTTTCCAGCAGCGTAGTTGGGTAGAACAGTTTCAGATCGTCGGTGTTATCGGGCCACCCAAACACGGAGAACGGAAACAGACCGGAGCTGAACCACGTGTCCAGCACATCTTCATCCTGCTGCAGCGTAATGCATGATTTATCCAAATTCAGCGCCGAGGCCGCTTTGCTCAGGGCTTCCGCTTCAGAGCGTCCAACAAACCAACGGTTTTCGTCGCTCAAATCACTCGGTGCTTGAGAAGGATCCTTGAAAACCACTTGGTAGGCCGGAATCCGATGGCCCCACCAGAGCTGCCTAGAAACGCACCAATCGCGTATCTCGTCCATCCAGTGGTACCAAGTTTTTCGGTGCACCTCGGGTGTAATAATGAGTTCCCCGGAACGGACCGCTTCCGTCGCACTGGCCGCCATCTCACTGCAGCGTACGTACCATTGCGGTTTGATCAGCGGTTCCACAATGTCCTTCGATCGTGAGCAAACCGGCACGACCATCGGATTGTCCTTGGTGTCCCGATAGAGACCCCGCTCTTGGAGTGCCGTCAAAATCTCCTTTCGCGCATCAAACCGTTTCATGCCCGTAAACGGCCCATAGTCGCCAGTGATAACTCCGTCGTCGGTGAATATCGTCACGAACGGCAGGTTGTGCCTCTTGCCGACCTCGTAATCGTTAGGATCATGCGCCGGAGTAATTTTTACTGCACCCGTTCCGAACTCCCGCTCCACGAACTCGTCGCACACAATCGGAAGCTGACGGGCACAAAACGGATGCTGCACAAACTTTCCATGGAGATGCTTGTAGCGATCGTCGTTCGGATGTACCGCCACCGCCGTATCGCCGAGCATCGTTTCCACACGAGTAGTGGCCACCACAATCTCCTCCGTCTGACTACCGCACACCTTGTACGCGAAGGACACCAAAACTCCAAACTCGACCTTCTCGCTGTACCCAGGAATCGAAAGCTGTGTCCGACCGGCCAACTCCACCTTGTCCACCTCAATGTCGGAGATGGCCGACCGTAACGTACAAGACCAGTTCACTAGCCGGCTGCTGCGATAGATTAGACCCTGCTCGTGCATCCGAACGAACGCTTCCGTCACCGCCTTGCACAGTTTCGGGTCCATCGTAAAGCAGGCGCGGTCCCAGTCGAACGACGAGCCGAGCCTCTTTAACTGATGGTAGATCCGATCGCCCTTCTCGTTGCGCCACTGCCAGATCTTATCGATGAACTGTTCGCGTCCGAGGTCGTGACGCGTTTGCTGCTGTTCGCGCCACAGCTTTTTCTCTACCACCACCTGCGTGGCAATGCCGGCATGATCGCAACCCGGCACCCACAACGCCGTGCGCCCCTTCATCCGATGCCAACGGGTAATGCCGTCCTCGATTGCGTTCGTAAGCGCGTGGCCGAGATGTAAAGAACCGGTAACGTTCGGCGGAGGAATGACCATGACGAATTGGCCATTCGGATTATTTAACTTACGCTAGAACATCAGAATTACAATTGAATGACCGAGAATTGAACGCACATTTTGCAGTCCTTGACATGTACTTACCCCGTACTCTGGTTTAAAGAATCCTTCCTTCTCCCACCAGCTATACCACGCTGCCTCAACATACTGCGGGCTGTAGGCGTCCGGGAACGGGCCAGTTAAGTCTTTCTTTTCACCTTCCTTCGTGCTGCCTCCATACACGATCGCTTCTTTTGTTTCTTTTACTTTTTTCTGCAAAAGATAGAAGAAGTTCGTCACACATGGGAAACCGCCATAAGTTAACCCAAGAGGTCACTGATAAACCAAGTAACCTTTCGCGAAAAATATTCAAAGAATCATAGCTCTAGCGGTTTAGGTCCGCGGTAAACCAAGTTTAATATCTGGGGTAGGGTGCCTTTCACTTTACGGTCTTTGATATATCTGACCCGAATTGTATGCGCAACGGTGGCAGGCCTTGCATCATTCAATGATGCAATTGCAGACCCTAAACTTACCTCCGTTTTCGGTTTGGTAGCAGATTGCTGTTCTTGTTGCTGTTTTTTGTTTAACTTCTCCTGCAACTTTGCTAACTTCGCCGCCTTTTCTGCTTCCTTTTTTAGCTGCTTTTCAGTTTTCACCGGTTCTGCCTGGGAAAGATCATCCTTCACAGCAGCAGTCGGGTGAGACATGACGGCGTTTTAACGTTGAGAAGTGTTTCAAACTGTATTTCAAATGCTGTAGCGCACGAAAATTGGTTCTACACGAGCACGAATGAAAACTACTTTAGAATCTTTAAAATCACAATTCGTTGACGATTTGCTTTCGTAGCACGCGAAACCGCTTACGTCGAAGGAAAGTGCAACACGCGAACAGTTTACGATTTCTCCGTTTGACAGCAACGTATTGTCAACCGACGAACATCTTTATAGCAAGCACAGGATCTCTAAGGTAGAGACCCTATTTAAGAAATAAATTGATAATCACTTAAAATCGCACGCAGTTTGAATCATGTTCTTTGAACTATGCTTTTATTGAAACGAAGTCAAACGCGTTTGATTCAACAATTTTTTGTTTTTTAATGTATAGCTCACTTCTAACTTCTAACATAACAAGATTAACTTAAGATATATCTACTACACATGAAACAGAAACGATGAAGGGGTAATGAGGAGAACGGAGATTGGAATGGAGGTTCTAAAGGACAATTTCGTTCTCACAGACAAAGTTATAGATGATTTTCATGAAACCATACGGACGAACGCTCGATTCACTCCAAGGCCCGTACATCAAAGAACATAGTTGTTGCGGAAGCGAGGAATACTCCGAAGAAAGGAGATCATGTTCAAAGATGTCGCCCAGGAATCAATGTCTTTTATGTATACTTTTATGAAAATCATTATCCTAGTCCACAAACAATTTCTGTCATCATACCATCATACAGCATATACTAAAAATGCTACTTTAAATACTTTAAGTACTTTATTGTATTGTAGGTTGAAGAAGGTGAATATGATTTGGTTACTCTCTGCTATGCCTGCTAGCCTGCTAGCTAGCCAGTCGCTCTTCGTTTTAGAACATTGCACGATTCATTAAAAAATTCTTTACCGGTGGGAATGCGTTAGTGATGGTAAGACCCACACTGCGCAGTGCAACGGCGGGCATGAAATCCGTCGTGTAGAGTCGTTGCAAGCCGTGAGTTGTTAGCAGCATGGCAACATTGTGTTTCAACCGCTGCTGTTCGTACTTCGTGAGTTCGCTAACCGTGCTCAGGCCAAGTCCGGCATAGTTCGAGTCAGCCAGTACGTCGGTCAGCGCCTGAACATCGCCAAACCCTAGGTTGACCCCCTGACCAGCTAGTGGGTGAACACGATGAGCGGCATCGCCGATTAGGCAAACACCCTGCGCTACGTAGGTACTGGTGTGACCCAGGCCGAGGGGAAAGGCTGCACGTGAAGTTTTCACTTCCGTCTGTACCGTGAGAGCCGCTTCCATGCGTTGTCCCGTGCTGTGCTTGAGCAGAGAATGAACATTTGAAACCACTTGGTCTACGATGGTGTTCCTGGCTACCGGTTTGTTGAAAGCCGCATTAACTGCAGCCACGAAAGCACAGTCATCCAGTTGCAACAGCTTTTTCGCCTCAGTAATGCTGGTTGACCAAACAAGGGAACTCATCTCATCATTCAGCGGTAGCAGTGCGATTGGACCGGTGGGAAGAAATCGCTGCCAGGCGGTCACGTTGCCTCCGGGAGCAATGTCAGCCAGCTGAAGCGTTGACACGATGCCCATTTGGCCATAGGCAATCGTGAAATTGTGGACACCCATCTGCTTGCGAACCATTGAATTATAGCCGTCGGCGCCTACCAGCAGTTCACAGGTGAGCAGATCGCCATTTGTTAGCTGAACCGCACTTTTATCAGCACCGTCCCGAATCAAATCACATTTTGCGATTTTCGATGAGTAACGGACCGCAACGTTTGGCACCGTCGTCAGCTGGTTGTATATGCTCGCAAGAACTACGTCGTTCTCCACGATCCACGATAGGTTCTCGGCAAAATCGTTGTAGTTGAACGTTATCAACGCATCGGAGCAAGCATCCCATACTTGCATTTTCATAACTGGTTTGACACGAGTGTTTTTGATTTCCTCCCAAGCTCCGATTTTCTCCATTAATTGGTAGGCACCTTTGTTGATTGCTGATACGCGGTTGCTGTATCGGTCGGTGGAAGGTTTCTTGCATTCCGGCGCAGCTTCTAGCAACAAAATTTGCTTATCTTGTAGCCTGCTGTTTTTCGCAAGCGAGCAAGCGAGAGCAGCACCAACCATTCCTCCACCAACAATGATGATGTCGAAGTGCTGCGTATTTCGAACCGGCTCATTCGTGTACAGACAACAGCGCGTTGAACCGAACATTCGTCGTTGCACATTGTTTGACTCTCTGATTTTTGCTACGATTTGCAGCATCGACTTAGTTAACGCTCGATTCATGTTTCTTTTCGGCAAATCTCAATCACTTTACGATCCGGAACGACTACAAATTGAACTTATCCTGCGAAAGTTATTATTTGTTGTGTTATTCTTGCGTCTTCGTCCTGTTATGCTTTTCTTCCGTCATTGCACTGCACTATTATAGGAAGTGAATAGGATCTCTATGATAGGGATCCTATCGACGAGAGTCATGTAAAAGGTATCACACAATACGTGTTGCAGGTGTATTTTTCATGCGGCCAATTCTATTGGAGATGAGATCAAACACGTAACGTGCTATTACTCGCTTATTATTGAAGGATAACGGCCCCTCCCTGGTTCTATCAACTCTAAATAATCGATTTCAATACCTCTCTTTCTCTTTTTGGTATTTTTTTTCGATCTTTCGATATGTACATCCGAGCAGAACAACCGTTGCCGATGGAAACTAAGCTCTTCGAGATGGCAAGTTACTAGTTTATTGCTAGTCTGAATACTCAAAGAATCTCTATTCTTGTTTTTGTGTTTTCTTTCAGCCTCTTTGCATGTTTCTCTATAGTTTTCCCGCCCAGAACGTACGTGCCTAAACTTGCTATAAAAAAGAAGAACATTGATGTTTATATTTTGACATTTCAGTCGCTTGTTTGGTAAGTTTTCCTAGTTCATGGTGCAGCGATTTGCCGCTAAAATAGTGGTTTGCCCTCAGAGGCGATGGAAGAATCCGATATCTACGGTGACTTGAACGAATCCGGTGCGGAAACCGAGAAGGTTAGTTTCCGGTTGTTTTAATGACTCTCCGTTCCTCCGTTCATTACTTACGCGTTTCATCCCTTTATAGAACGGCCGGGAAGTCGATAGCCTTTCGTGTGAAATAGGCGAACTGGAGCAACCCAACAGTGATTCGGCCTCAGAAGCGATGGATGATTTCGATATCTACGGAGACTTGGACAAGTGCGACGCGGAAGCCGAGAAGGTTACTTTTCTGCCCTCTTATTGATTCTCTATCCGTCCATTACTTACGTCTTCTATCCATTTATAGCAAAGCCGGGAGGTGCAAAGCCTTTTGGGCCGAATAGCCGAATTAGAGCAACAAGTTCAAAAGAAAGAGCAGCAAAAATGTGAAGTATTGAACAAGAACAGTGTTTTATTGGAAAATATATCTTCACTGCTGCTAACGGCCAAAGCGGAATTGAAACGTAAAGATACTATCATCGCTGACCTTCGAAAACAATGCGATAATGCTATCTTTAGGCGGGGAAGCCACAGCACTAGGGAACATAGCTCCAATCGAGCTAGTAACACCCACAACCGCGGAACACAGACGGTTTCCGTACACTCACAAAACGCTGGCGTTCAAGTTGAACTAGCTATGGAAGATGATTACCAGGAGCGGAAGAGAAAATGTGTCCGTGGTCATGAAGAAGTAGAGAACAGGCGTGATCGCGAACGTAACCGTGAACAAGATCGACGCTGTGAAAAATATCGCGAACGCGACCGTGAGAAGGATCGAGGGAGAGACCGAGACAGGATTCGCGATACAGAACGAGAACGGGACCGTGAAAATGCTCGTGACAGACACAGTGACAAATATCGCGTACGGGACAGTGAAAAAGAGCGGGATCGCGAAAAGTATGCTTGGGGTCGCGATCAAGGAGGAAGATCCCGTGACAGGCATCGGGATCGTGATGACTTCTCAATGCAAAGTGGGAGTGCTCGAGACCAGCGAAGTAGCGAACGCGACCATCAAAGGGAGGGGAAGTATCGCGACCGAAATAGCCTAGTATTTGGTAATTCCGCCAGTACGCATTCAACGAGGGAGGATATCAAAGTGTTTGCCGGTGAAAAACGTGCGCTGGAAAGTAACAGTAAGGAAAGTATAACACATGGAAAACAGCGACGGAAGGAAAAGTCATCGACATTACTTGTCCAAAATGAGATGCACAAGACTAGCAGCCATAGAGGTATTTTAACGAATTTGGAAGATGTACACGTGAAAAAAGAACGAGATACATCATACGATGAATCCGATGCGAAGGCACATAAAATAACAAAGAGAAACAAGGAAGTTTCTCGAACGAATGACGCACATACAAGTTGTATTAATTCCAATACAACGCCGGCAGTTCCATACATTGGTACGGATGTGGAAGATTGCTCCTCAGATTTGCCAAAATTTGATCAGCAAAAGGTCTCTAGCGATAGCACACGCTTTAAAACTGACCTTGGGAATACAACGGAATATTCACACGGTACAGCAAATCAGAACGATCTTAATGAGACTACAACTGCGAACTTAGATATGCTTCCTACATCGCCATTCGCTAAACAGAGTAGCGAAGACGCCGTAAGCGATTCAAAGTTGGTACGGGAAGAAGCACCGAATGAAGTGGAAGTTTCTCGAGCAGAAGTCACGGATACAAATCGTAATGATTCCATGATTACCAATGTAGAACATGGCTCCTCGGATGTACAAGCCTCAGCACATCCAAAACAAAAGGCCTTAGGCGATAGCACATCCTTTTCAGATGACCCTGGGCCAACAGAATGCTTAAAACAAACAACAAGTATGAACGACGTAGTTCAGGCAAGTGCAGTGCAATTGGAGTTACATGCTACATCGCTAATTGTTGACACTCCCGCTGAAGAAAATCCAGAACCGATAAGTAAAAGTGTAGAAAGATCCAACTCAGAAACAAGTTCAAAAAACTTGGAAGCCGTCGCGGTTGCTAAGCGCACGAGGCGAAAATGTGCGAATCCACCACAAAAAGATAAAGATGCAGTTTTTCAGGAGCAAGAATCATCTCCCGTTGCATATAATACAGCAATCGCGACCAACCGACACACTACCACTGAAAGCCGTATGGAACAGCCGTTAAATTCCGACAAAGTTAACCAAAACGGTATAATGAAGCAAACTGCTAAGAACTTAAACCGTCAAGACAGTGAGGGTTCAATACAAAAAGCTGCCGATGCTGTTGATGCAATAGCAGGAACTAAGAATATTGATGTTACTGATAATCGGACACTTAACTGTGAGCCTGAAAGTCGAAGGCGCTTAAAGAGCTCGTCAAAAGCCGAATGCTCGGTTACACCAAAAAGAGTATCTGAGAGGAAAAGATCAGAGCGGAAAAATCGAACGTTGGATAGTGACAACAATTGGGACGAAGAACCGCTCTTGCCATCGCCTGGTAAATGTTTGGCCAAACCAGTGAACCTTAGGATCGCCCAACTAAAGAAGGAAGCTGCATCTTTCATAAGGTCCGTAGAGAAATGTAAGGTTTCTCGTTTGGAAGGAGAAGCCTGTTCAAACATAAAAAAACATGTACGAAAATCTCCATTGAGTGGTGCCATGACGAACGTTGACAGTACGGTAGTAATTCCAATCAAGGACCCGCCGGAAATAGGTGTGATTGATGAGGAAAATAAAAGTCGACCGCAGTTCAAAACTGACGATGAAAATGTGAGTACGGTGAATCCTAAAGAATCCTCGGAACCTCGTTCAAATGGAGAGAATATTGGAGATGTTATGAAGGGTTGTGCAGTAGACGACGGAACTGTGAAACCAGCCAGCGGTACCGTTTGCAATGAGTTACACACAGAATCAGAATCGGTGGCACCATCGATCGGAAACTCAGCAGTTGAAGATCAATCATCCGTGATGCAGATTCCCGAACCTACAATAGAAAGCAGCAATATTGCTCCCGTTGAGTCAGAAAGTTTGGTTGGACCATCGAGTAACAGCAACCCAACGTTAACACCATTGCAATCCTACTTTATGAGCTTTAGCAAAGAATATGAATCGTACGACACCGATGAAGTACCAAACTCAACGAGCTTGGTGCCTTCGGCGAGTGTTATTGAAGAAAACAAAAAAGAGGAATTGTTCAAAGCTACCCGCACTGATCTAAGTCTTACAGACTCAGTTCCTTATTACATCGCGAAAAACTCAAATGCCGTTTTTACGAACCTTAAAAGCGGTTTATCACAGAAGGAACCTCAGAATCAAAGCACGGTTACCAACTCAAGCCGTTCGAAGGATGAATCACGGTCAACAAAATCGATCGATACTCTAGAGGCAATAAAATCTCTGTCACCAAGCAGCAATAGTAGCACGGACGCTCCCAAAAACAATAGAAAACGTAGAATCTCGTTGGATGCTAGTTCGGCTTTGGGCAAACGACCCAAGACCGACAATAACTCAGCAGATTCGCAACTGAGCACGACGACGCTTTCTTCGACATACTTTTCATCCATTTCCTTGCCGATCGTTTCAGCGCTCGATTACGATCAAGCTTCCGCTACCAAGCGTCGATCCTCGACGAACCTGAATTCCCCCATAAGACCGACACCGATGGTGGTGTTGCATTCGCCCGCGAAGTCTTTAGGAACACCGCTCAAACATACACCGATGTCGGAATCAGATTTCGATGCCAACTCGTCGATTCAGCTCATTATGGATTCTTTGTTGCAAACCCCAATCAAATCAGAAGCTATCGACGGTGAGGCTGACCAGGGTTCGTCAATAATGGACACTTCTTTTCCGCAAACAGTAGACAAACTGTGCTTTGACGAATCGCTAAACCTCAGTGGCTTTGAAAATGAATCTGCAAACGCTGTGAAATTGGAACCGTGCGAAGAAAACACATCTCCGAGTCCGTCGGATGCGGGTCATCAGAACGAGAAAGGTGATTCTCTCAAGTGTGACAAACAGCAAAAAAGGGAATTGAAAATCGTACGTAAAAAGAAAGTCTTAAATACTGGCGACGCGCATTGTAGGACTTTGGCACCGAGTTCCCCCAGCGGCGAGAAAAATGAGCTTAGTGATCATAATTACATGAACGACGCTAAGACGACTGATGGAAAATCAAACGGCGTTGCGGCTGATCAGCCCAACCGCAAGCGTGTGCCGCCTGCAGAAGGTAAGACGGCCGATGTCTGCGATCAGCCAGCGCAAGATCAGTCTCCGGCACACGTTGGTAGGACAAGTTCTTGCAAAGAAAATGAAACTGTCGACCAACCGGATGAACAACAGAATCAATGGGTGAAGAAAGAGTCGATCCTGCGAACGCACGGCCAGTACCATACGCCGGAAGGACCTGTAAACTTCGTACGCGAAATGCGCGTTGTTAAGGAAAGTCCCACCTACATGCGAGTGTACATAACGAGACGCAAAGTTTAGCAATTCCCTCGGCGGGATCGTGCTTTTTATTAATGATTTAACTAAGAATGCAAATAAATACGAGTATCAGCACATTGTCTTTAATTCAACCTTTTCTCCAGAGTTCACCACGTAAGCCTTGTTACGTGATCGGTTTTCTTTTTTGATGTTTTAATAAAACCAAGAAACTGTAGCTCTGCGACGGCACGAGTAAAGCGGGCTCTATGCAATTGAAGGAAAAAGAATGTGAGTTATCACAGTTACGATATCAGAAGCACTCGTACGTGCTGCTCCAATATTTGCTTCGATACTTACTGTATTTTGGGGTCTACCTGCTGCTCCTCTTCGGTGTTGGCTTCATCAACGACGGTACGGAAAGCTTGCAACCAATCGAACAGGTTAATCATTCGTCCACACTCCAGGTGCAGCTTGTAGGCGACCGAGAGATCCGGCAATGACGGCACAATACTTGCAGAGTCCTCTAGGGCACAACAATCGCACTGCGTGTAGTACTGCGGGTTATTGAGAGCGGTGTGCACGGCACCTCTTGGCGCACCGATAATGTGCCTACGGAGCGCGGTAGTATCGGTGAACAGGAAAAGCTCGATCAATGGCATAGACTGGCTGAACGGGGGACGCAAGAAGCGCTGGAAAATTTTCGCCCCAAGGTAATCCATCAGACGGCCCATGGTTCGCGTAACGCCCGATTCTTGCTTGTTGTGGCGTGCGGCAGTGAGCAGTTTTTCGCGTAACTCTTGCCTTCCCATGCCAGGTGAAAGCAGCTGCTTCTGATCGTTGCCCTGTTCACCGGGAAGCAGATCATAGGTAGCAGCAACAAGTTCATCCGCCAGCACTGCCAACCCATTGGCCAGCTCCTCGAGGGGTGCTACATCGTAAAGGAGGCAACCTTCCGTGCTGAGTTGATCGTTGCGGGTCACATAATTCAGGACAACGTCCAGCACCGCTTTGATCTTCTGCAACATTTCTTCCTTAGATAGGAACGAAAGCAGCTGAAGGCACTCTTTGAACTCGGGCAGAGCAGTAATATCGGAGGACACCGCGCAGCAGTAGAGATCCCGCAGCTGCTTACCCAGCGGTGCTTTTGGAAGATCACCCACGAGGGATCGCAGGATTTCGAGAGCACAGTGAAAAGTGAACCAATAGTTGTGCACCCGTACCAACATCGCTGGAAGCACAGTTCTCAAGTGTCGGTCATCGTTGAAAAAGTTGATAACCGCCTGTGGGTCTTGCAGAGATTCTACAAATGGCCTAACGGATGGCAGTTGACGAATTTCTTCCAATTCGCTTGCGCTTAGTTGATCGATCATTGCGGTAAGATCATCTTCGTCCCTGACGACGGTACACAAGGCGTGAATCGGTCGCTGAAAGTAGTGCTCGAGGTAAGCATACTTGAAGCCTTGCACAAAACCGTTGACGGAAAAATCGTAGAACAGAAAGATGTCCAACAGCAGTTTAAAAGATTTTCCAGACAGGTGGAACGGACAGTACGGCGTCAGTAGCACATGGTCCAGCAGTATGTTCAGGTTGGTTATCGACGGTTCCGATTGAAAGGTGCTCAGCTTTATCTTACTCATTACGTGGTACGGCAACACATTATGGATTGTAGTTATTGCCGTGGCGACCCCGAAGATGAGCACCAACGGTAGATTGTGGCCGCAGGAACTGTGGCAAAGATACGTGTCGTTAGTACAATTATCATCGCCGTATTTAGTCTCGGTTACTTACTTTAATATCAGTATCAGATCTTGCAAAACTTTTGGATTGAATAGCTCAAAATCCGGCAGGATGATGGTAAGATTGGGCTTCCTCTCCCTTTGGTGTTGCTTTTCCAAGTACCACGCTTTCAGAACGGACAAGTTGAGTTGGTTTTTGCGCAGCAATTTCTCTTCGGGGCAATCGCTTGTTTGGTCCTCTATGAATCCCTCAACAATGGTTTCGATTGCGTGCTTGATGGTGGAACCATCTCGCGATTGAAGTATGACAACATTGGAGAATGTGTTGTTCCGTATATTATCCGCAAGCTTTTCGAACTGCGACAAGTGGTCTATTTGGTTGATACCAGTCAAAAGAGCTGCGGTGGGAAGGGCGCCATCGTAATCCTGCGCAAAGTAACAATTTTCGACGAACGCTAGTAGATCATCCAGGATTTTGCCGTAACTGCCGCACTGCAGCTGTTCAATCATAGCCTGCAAACGGTCCCAATCCTTACGGTAGCCCTGAAACCAAAGTTGTTTGGTAACTTCATTCTCCAGAAAACTTTGGCACGGTTTCGCCTTTTTACGTCCCTTCGCGCGAGTGGCACCGTTTTTGAACACGAAAACACCCTGAAATTAACCAAGTGCTGCAATTAGTTCACCCAAAATCGATGCACTGAAGGAATTTAAGCGTACCTTCGAAACCGAATTTGTTAAATCCATCGTCAAGAGCTGAAAACAAATGAAAATGAGCGCGCAAAATCAAACGGCGTCAGATAGCGTTAAATTGTCAAAGCCGGCGAACTGTCAGACTTCTTTACGACCGTGCTCCACTTTGTTTACAAATTAAAGGGGTTTCAGATGTTCAGTTTGTGTCTTTTTCCTACTGTTCCAAATGCTCAGAATATTAACAATGTGCATTAATAAATAATCTTTTTTCGCCCACAATGTTTTAAGCACATAACATTACCACGTAAAACAAAGAAATACCATAAAAAAGTGTACGAGACTGCCAATGACAGCTCTAGTGACAATCCGTGAATTGCGTGAATGTTGGTGAGAGCTGTTGTTGAGCGAAACAAGCGGTCGCGAGAGTAAAAAATTGGCGAACGTCGGCCAAACGTTCGAAATCGAACCGCGAGGACGAAGTACTTCGAGTGACCCTTTCCGCGGGCATTGTTGCTGGATTGTTTGTTTCTGATCGACCCATTCTAATCGTTCACGAAAGTGCCAGCAAAATCAAACGCTCACGATGATGCTAGCCAACACCGTGCGCAATCTTTCGCGCCGATCCTTTTCGACCTCCAAGGTACTTGCAGCCCAGCAGCTGACCGTCCGCGATGCCCTCAACGCCGCGCTCGACGAGGAAATGGAACGCGACGAGAAGGTGTTCCTGCTGGGGGAAGAGGTGGCACAGTATGACGGGGCATACAAGGTAAGGGAACTAGTTCCGACCGGTTGCTCGTTTGGTTCTTTTGCCCTGGCCTTCGCGGGCTTGAAAGGTCCGATTACGTAAACATAGCAATCCAATTCACACCGCACTAGACAGGAGAGGACAAGAAAAACACCGGACTCGACGGTTTTCCGTCGATTGTCCGTCGCGTTGAAAATCTATTATTATGTACCTAGAACGGAAGTAAGCATCGGGAAAGGCAAGCGTATCTCGGTGAAGGTTATCTAATCGCCCGAAAGGACGTATTGCCGTCGCTGGCGTGCGTATGTTGGAGCGGCACACATACACTTATGCTATACGTCGTCATTTGGCGGACGTATTGGCGTGATGTTTACCACTGTTTGTTTACGGTCGGCTTTTTCGCGATCAGGTTTCCCGTGGGTTGTGGAAGAAGTACGGAGATAAGCGCGTGATCGACACACCGATCACGGAAATGGGCTTCGCCGGTATTGCTGTCGGTGCGGCGATGGCCGGTCTACGACCAGTGTGCGAGTTTATGACATTCAACTTTTCAATGCAGGCCATTGATCAGGTAAGATCAGGGAATCCCGGGGAAGCATTTCATCTTCATCGTGCTGTTCGATTTCAGGTCATCAACTCCGCTGCGAAAACATTCTACATGTCAGCCGGTACTGTGAACGTACCGATCGTGTTCCGCGGACCGAACGGCGCGGCCGCCGGTGTTGCCGCACAGCACTCGCAATGCTTCGGTGCTTGGTACTCGCACTGCCCCGGACTGAAAGTTGTATCGCCATACGATAGCGAGGATGCAAAGGGTAAGACCAATTTCCTGATTAATGAGCGATACGCGATGGTTCATCTGGTCCCTTTTCTTACCGGTAGGTCTTCTGAAGGCAGCTATTCGTGACCCCGATCCGGTAGTTGTACTAGAGAACGAAATGGTATACGGTGTAAGCTATCCAGTTTCGGATCAGGTGCTGGACAAAAACTTCATTCTGCCAATCGGGAAGGCGAAGATTATGCGCCCGGGAAAACACGTTACCCTAGTGGCCCACTCGAAATCGGTTGAAACTGCCATGCAAGCGGCGAATGAATTGGCCGGTAAAGGCATCGAGGCCGAGGTCATCAACCTACGATCACTGCGTCCCCTCGATTCGGAGACCATCTTCAAGTCGGTGCAAAAGACTCACCACCTAGTGACGGTGGAGCAGGGATGGCCGCAAAGCGGTATGTGATCCATTTAGCGGTTGTTGATGGTTGTATTTCTTCTAAACCAAACTGTATGATCCTCTTTCGCAGGCATTGGATCGGAAATTTGTGCACGAATTATGGAACACGAAACGTTCTTCCATTTAGATGCCCCTGTTTGGCGTGTAACTGGTAGGTGTAGTTTTCCAATCGCTTATTTGCCGCCAAATTTCTGTTCTAAATTTTGTAAAATCTTTGTAACATCTTCTACAAACAGGTGTTGATGTGCCAATGCCGTATGCCAAGACGCTTGAAGCTGCTGCCCTGCCACAAGTACCTGATGTAGTGAGTGCCGTCAATAAGGTGCTAGGTGTGAAGTAAAGTAAATCTCAGCCACTCCATCCGGAACATCACCGACCCTCCTTTACGACCCAGTCGAGCATACCAAGTAGCGAAGGTTCATTGTAAAGTAGATGCACAATGTTTGGTGTCGCAATTGAGTTGTAAGCAAAAATGCAAGGCAGAAATTGGTCAAATTGTATAGCAGACTGTATGGACTTAAAGTCCCGTTTTATCTCCTTCATTCGGCGTAGCGTTAACGCATATAAAGCTAATTGGGAGCCTTCCTTCCTGAACAAGTACCATCACAAAAAATGTAATCGAGCGATCAGCAAACTTAATCTGCATGATGTGCACTAGCGAAAGGAGAAGTGACCACGAATTCGCGAACCTACTGCTAATTTATTAATCTTTGGTGTAGTTTATTTCTTTTATCTTTTCGACCACCCGTCAACGCATCGAACGGCCTGAACGTAACTGAACATATTACCACAACTTCTAAACTTAACTGCCCATTACAAAATCTCTTACCCATTGCCATCAGCGATCGCTAAATCTCGCCGTGTATTAAAAAACCGTTCATGTCAACAACAGTGAAAAAGTCAGCCAGCGAACCACCATTACGCATTAAGGTAACGAATACCAAGAATCAATCGCGTCAGTTCTACGTACACAAATTTGTATATAAACTAGCCACGAAGCCATGAAATACAAGACAGTTACGCCAAGACACGACGGTGACCGAATGGTGAAAGCATTAGAACAGCAATGAAATCTGCCTTTCGTAAGTAAGAAGTGAAGCTGGGTCAAATAAATTTAGTTGAAAAATACTTCTCTCAGGGACTCATCTATGGTTTTGGTTTTATTATTGTAATGCACAGCTTTATAAAAAAAAGGCTGTTCTTCATCAACTGACGTTCGTCGGACACGCAGGTCTAGTTTTGGAAAGTGAAGTCACAAGGTAAACTGCCAATAAACACAGTTAATTATTACAAGAGAAACAAATTGGTCTGCTTGGCTGAACCGTTCTCGCTTAAGATTGCATAATTATGTGATTTCCTTACTTTGGTTCCTTTGCAAACTCAGCCACATGTGTTTGCCTATACACGAAGACTAGGCAGGAGAGGGTTTGAAGACACGTGAAGAACAAAAAAAGATTTGTTTCAATTCTTTGTTACAGACTCACTCCATAGTTAGGCCGCTCTCCAAACTTTTATACTTGGCCTCACATTTGGAGAACAGTCTTAAACAAATAAACTTTTCAAACATCCTTCAAATGCCTCCGAACAGTGTCCGCCGATATGTTTGCCGCGGCGCTTTCTATTACGCAACCTTCTGTCGCTGCGTTTGGCTATGAAATGTTTTATGTAGTTTTTTTATGACTTCTGTGTGTCTATGTTTCGTAAGCCGGAACATACATCTCAGAATGTCCCCACGTTCGGTAAGAAGCTTTGTGCCGGGGGTGGTGGGTTTAATCTCGGATGTGAACGTAAACTCAAGGTCCCGGACAGACCGCCGCGGTGTCTGTGAATATTTATGTCGTTTTAATTGAAAATTTTATGCGCCATTGCCATGATGTCTCAGATTTTTGTACAACGAAAATCTGGCCACACTAATATTCTCAGCAAAAGCTCAGCTGAAGCGACAACGTTCGCATAAAGTCTCAAAAGAAGTTAACACAAGTTTAAAAAATTTCAAACTTCAGTACGGAAAACCATGAAAACTATGCTTGGATGGCGGGAATGCATTAATAACACAATAATTGCGGTATCTCTTTAGTAGAGTTTCTGAATGGTCATGTCTTGGCCTTGAATAGCGAATTCTTTTATAAACATAGGCATGTGGCTTGCGCGGCATGTTTCAGAGAATGATGGAGAATCACCGACAATCTTATCACCGCTACTTCTACTACTACTACTAGTATCGGCTTGTCTGCTACCATGAACGTTGACAATATCAACGGTTTCGCCACTCTGTTCGTGTCGGGTGTCCGAAGACTGATTGAGCTTTTTCAGCACATTTTTTGCTTAGTTTTCACAAAAACGCAACAAACTTGCCGACATACGAAGCTTTAGTGTGACTGTTATTGACCGTGCGGCATGGGCAATAGGTTTTTTTTTGAAGCCATCAAGGCGTAACGATAGATCTTTTATAGATTTTCCTTAAGCTTCCCTTACGTACTCCCCCGAGATTGTTGTGCTCTTTGTTCCTCCGGTGCGCCAATAGACGGGGCATGATTTGCTCAACCATGCGTTCACATCGTCAAAATTTTAGGCCCTCTTAGTGTCCTTCACCGTTCCGATACAGGGAGTAGCATTAAACCTGTATCCTGGTTGGAGTTGTGATGCTTTGTGGCTTTAATGTTTGCTGGTCTTCTAACTCGATTCATTGTTGTGTATAGAATTTTGCTTGGCTAAATACAATAACAATGTAATGTAGAGAAAAGAAAAAAAAACGATAAAAAGAAATTTAAAAAATTAGTAGTATTGAACCGTAACTTTAATCGGCCATAGTTATTGTTTGGTATTGGCACAACAAACATAACTAAATAGCGTTCGCTTATATCTTTGCTCGGTTAATTTCATATACTACCAGTGACAGATTATGCAAAAGGTATTAGAACGCTTAGATTTTGTGCACTTTCATATCGTCATTAGCCATAAGTAAATGTTTAGGGGGAAAGTAACAGTATACTAGGTGTATGCATGAAAAATCGGGATTTGTTATCACACAAAAAACGTTTATAAAATTTTTATGCAAATTTCTATTTTATTCAAAGTATGTGCCATCGCTAGCTATACATTTCTCCTATCTCTCTGCTAAATCGTGGATTCCCAGGCGAAAGAATTCTTCTTTTTTTTAAGTAAACTAATTAGTCATCCAATTTCGACTTCCTCGTGGAAAAACGAAGGGCTGCTCAGCCAATACGTGTCCTATCGAGGAAAATGAATGATATTCGGAAAGAACCAAGTCTGGTGAATAACGCGGGGAGGGATAGCAGCTCCCATCCAAGTGATTTGATAGTATCCTGAAACAGTTTTGTTTGTTGGGCGCCTGGTGCTTGATTCTACGGGCCACCAGGCGCCCCCACTAGAATTGCATTTTGGTCGTTTTTCGATCAATGCATGGTTCAAATTGATCATTTGTTATCAGTAGTGATCGGAATTAACGTTTGCATCAGATTTTAGGAGCTTGTGAAACACCACAACTTTCTGTCCCATCAGAAAGTCCGTTTTTTGGAGTCCTTCGACGCTTTTTTTTGTTAAGTCAAAATCGCCATTTTGAAACTTTTTAAACCACTCAAAGCACTGCGATCTTCCAAACACAAGTCCCGACAAGCATTTGGTGCGGTTCCGAAGTAGTTTTCTTCAACAGGGGCAGAAAAATTATAATCCCCGCAAACCGTCATTTTCAGGCACAAAAGTTGACATAGTTTAACCCTTTCACTGATGGGTTGCAAACCGAAATAATTTTTTTTTCGACCTGAAATCATTTACCTGATGTCAACACAAGGTAATGATGAAAGAACAGCAAAACTGGGAAGTCCCAATCGGCAGGTACAGCCATCTTTTTAAGTTCCCGATTTTTCATGCATACACCTAGTACAATTGATTGACCACCTGCATCTCGACCAATCTCGTGTTGCGAAAACGCAGGACACAATTTCGAATTTCTATTGATGCAACAAGTTTCTGCTATAAATACGGCCCGGTCCTTTCTTCTAAGATTAAAAACAAACCAAGTTTGTGCTTGATTTAGTTTTGTTTCACAATTTTTATCAGTTCCCCTGTCAGAGCAATGTCACTTGATTCCACATTACTAACATGAATACAACAAATTGTTTTATTTGTAACATAGTTTGTGCCCTTTATGCTGAGAAAAATTGCCATACCTAGGTGCTTTTACTCCTTTCGCATGGTGCTTTTTAGGCCACGTTGCGACTTAACGTATGGATAAAATTACAAGCATCATAGTTTATGTATTGTGAGCTGCAAAGTAGCAAACAACAAAGCGGCGAAAATGGTGCTACGTCTTCTGTTGCTTCTCATATACGAGGTGTGATCAATAATTTTCGCGACATTTGAATTTTCTCGGGCTACGTATATCCGATTTTCGATTTTTTTGTGGAGTTAGGTTACTACACATGTCAGTAACTTATGGTGAAAAGTTCGGCCATTTTGAGTAATCAGTCAATTTTTGACAGCTGTTTTGCTTGGACGTGTTTTGGCTCATCGTCGATTTTTGTGTACTCCAAAAGTAATAGACCACGAAGCTGTAATTTGAGTTTTGGAAAAAGGAAAAAACAGGAAATAGTTACAGGGGGCCAAATCTAGAGAATACGATAGCTTTGGCATCATTAGTGTGTTGTTTTGGCCAAAAATTCGCGCAGAAACCACGATGTGTGAGGAGGGGCGCGACAACCAATTTCGGGTTTCCCACAAATTCGGGCATTCGTAACGGATTGCTTCGGACGAATTGCGCATAACTTGCAGGAAATATTCTTTATTGACCATTCTATCCTCTGGCAATAACTCATAATGCACCACGACCATGCAATCGAAGAAAATTCTAAGCAAACTGTTCACATTCGACCAAACTTGGCTTTTGGAAGTTCACATCTTCTCGGACCTCTGACAAAATTTTGAACTACCGATAAGCAATGCTTTTGGTCTTAAAAGCTTCACCATGAGCCACAGCCAACATTTCGATTGCGTCCGAGCTCTTAATTTAGTTTTTCACACAGAATTTGATAAAGATTCTTTGCCATCCATTTTTTGGAAGAGACAAAAATCGACGATGAGCCAAAACACGTCCAAGCAAAACAGCTGTCAAAAATTGACTGATTACTCAAAATGGCCGAACTTTTCACCATAAGTTACTGACATGTGTAGTAACCTAACTCCACAAAAAAATCGAAAATCGGATATACGTAGTCCGAGAAAATTCAAATGTCGCGAAAATTATTGATCACACCTCGTAGTTATAGGTTCGGCTCTGTCCATCCGTCCATCCACCAATACCGTTTTTGTCCCACGACTATTGGAGAGTTCATAAGAAAAACGCTAGTGACAGATGGTTTGTATATGCTTGGAAAACTTAATTTTTGTGGATAGAGATGAACAAAAGAAGGAAAACGATTTTACGCTATTTCAGATATGTGTAGGAGATATTTATTTTATGTTTTTTACTCTGAATCGATGATGGCAGTTTGGTAAAGCATCATTGTGATCCGTGCCGAGGATGCCGCTAATTTTGTGGCATACATCAGCTTACAGGAAAAACCCTGTAAGGAGAACCCCAGTATAATAAACGAATTCAAAATCATGCCAAAGACTAAACATAAGTGATATTTTCGCTTAGCAACATAGAAACACGATTGCTGCCGAATAAGATTCTTTTTATTCTGTTCCTTACACTCTGTAATTGCGATTTGGTTGTTCGACAATTCACATGTTGCTCATCGTAAATTCTTTCGCTAGTGTTCGCCCAACCGGACTAAGGTCCGTTGAAAAAACATTGCAAAGTTGAGGAGGTTTGCAAAAAAAGTGCGAAATTGTCGGACGGAGTAGCTCGTTAGATAACAATAACGTGAGCCTTGGAATCATTATGGGCGTTGATAGCGACTTTCGCATTATACATCGCAAGAATGTTTTGCATCGTTCACCAAACAATGCCGGCACTCCTTTCGACTCTGCCGTTACAAACAGTCTGCGCACATAAATAATACAAAACCTTCACCTTAATTAACACATTCATTATTAACCAGCACGGTGAGATGATGGTCTAATTTTTATTAACGGGTTTAAATTTGCATAAAATAGTGCAGTATTGTTGGTATTTTGTTCTTTGGATGGTATTACTGGCGCAGTTAGAAGGAAGCATTCTTGGTGTACAACTTTTTTAAATATGCTGAAGCCGTGCGCATAAATTCGAAGAAGTTTGTTTCTAATTGCCCCATTAAATGATTCTAATGGTTGTTTTCGAATTTAGTCTCGGACCTCTGACGTTAAAAAAAACCGCTTCAAATTGTTTGAAATCTTGCCCCATTGCGCCAGCATGCAAGCTGTAGCAGAGGATCAACATTCATCGATCTATCGCATAAACGTCCAAAAATATTGCAAGTAAAAAGTAGCCACATATCGTGCAACAGCAGTGCTTGAGGGCACCGCTCGGGTCTTGTGCGGTTTCGAAAGGATGCCGAAGTAAAGTACACTTGCTAAATGAGGAAACTCACATTCGCCTCTATGAAGATTCCGAACAAAATGGGCTTTATTTTCCTTTCCTTTCAATTTCGCCAGGGTCCGATGGAGCCCCGTGCCGTCGATGGAGAGTGCTCACCCGGAGCTTGTAGTTTGCAATCGCACTTTGACAATTTACTGAACCGTGGCCTGGATTGGACCCACGAACCGTACTTGTGGCCGTTCGAACTCGGTACCTGCGCCCACTGGCAGCGATGAAGCGAAATGGTGAACTGTGGACATTTGGGCTTGAGCTGAAAGATAAAAACCCGAACAATATGGCATTGTCGAAAAAGGAGCAAACATAAATTGTCACGAGCTGAGCGGAAAAAAAAGTTCGGCCCTACGACTCTAGCAGTCCTGCGGAGTGGCTCCTTCTTTGGCTGCCGGTTTCTCTCGTCTACTCGTGTCGTCTACGCAATGCGCTCCATATGTTTGCGGCAGAATTGGAGAAATAAAATAAATCTTACATTGCCCAAGCGCTGGTCTCTTTGAAGAGGTGCCTTTTATGGGCGTTTTGGTTAAGCTAAACCTTAAGAGCGAATCGGTTCATTCGCCATACGGTTGTCAGTCCATGGTTAAGAAGTTTTATCACTTTTGGTCGTTGTTTTTCTCTTTTATTCTCCGATCCCAACCAGCCCATCCGGAAAAACTGTGAAAAGTTCCATCAGGCGCTTCAAATTTTGTCCAGCCCAAAGCAGATTTGTAGCGCGGCCTTTTCTGCGGCATGGCGAAAGCACCGAACAAAGCACAATTCATTGTATCTAGAAAACGCAGCGATACTGCTACGAAATCAGTACATGAAATTTTGACGATATCATCTCATCCGAGTACCAGCCGTGGACTCCGTCGGTGCTATAGAGCAACACACACACACGCCATTTTTTGTCCCTTCTCCCAGCATATTGAGCTACGCTACTGATTTCATTCGGATCCATCGAGTTTGCCGGAGTTCCGGACGGTGCGCTGCAACGCTGCTTCAGTTAGATTAGCCCTAGTCCGGTTCGGGACTGCGATGCAATTTCTGTTTCCTCTGGACATCCCAGCGAGATTAAATTATACATTTTCCAACCGAACAGCGACCGTCTGCCGCTAACCAAGGTTCGGTGACTGACCCAGCTCAAAAACGCCGTACCACCCGGATACAATGCCTGGTGTGTCCGGTGACATTTGTCATAAATCTGAATACTCCACGCCTCCGATAGTTTGGCCGTTTCGTGTTCGCGTTTCGTGGGCGCCAGACCAAAGACTCGTTCGTGAAAATTACGGACCAGTACGCTTCACGCTTCATCTAGTGCCATATTCGGCCCAGACTCACCCTGCCCGGTTGATGTTTTAAATCCCCTGGAAGCAAACATAGCTGACGGAGTGTAAAGTAATCCCAAGCAGATAGGGAGATTGGGACAACCTTTCGTAAACCTTCCAGTGCAGCTTACTTTTTCGCTACCGTCGCTCGGATTGGCCACCAAAACGGGGTATGCATGCGTGAATAATTTAAACCAAGGCATAATTGAATTAACAACAAAGCGCATATTTCGTCTGAATGACCTCTTAAATACTTCCAACGGTAGGGACACAGCCCAGCGCAGCGTTTCCATTTGTGCTGCGTTGCGCTTGGCTCGTTAATTCATGTTTCATGTTTCTTTCATGTGAAAATCTTAGCATGCTGCTCCATTACCGGTGCGGGTGAATATTTTGAAACAGAAATGCTATCCACAAATGCTTCTCACCTACCTAATCGTAACCTGGAGGGGTCCGGAACGGACCAACCAACCAATCGGAATCGGTAAACTCGCACGGATGGCGGATTTAAAATTTAAGAACGCGACATGACCTTTCGCAATGCGTATGAACCGTGGCCGTTCTCTTCGTAGCACACAAATGCGATTAATATAAAAAGAAATAAATATTGCAGGATGCATTTCGAGTAAAATATGTGATAATGTATCCCTCGGTCCCAGCCTGCACAACGAAAACGCAAAAGCCCGCATAACAATCTATGCCGATAACAACAAAAACCCAATCAAAAGTTTCAAACGGAATAAGGATTACGCATAATCGTGCAAAGAAGCACTTCCTTCGGCTGTGAACAACCGAAATCCTCCACTGAGCTGGAACTGCAGCTTCAGTGCTCCGTTCGGATGCATTCAATAGAGCGCGATCGGAATGACCGCGCGCGCCTGGCGATGCACCGTGGAGCCGCCTGGTGCCTGGTGCCTGGTGGAGCAGCCTGGTGCCTGGTGGAGCAGCATGGTGGCCTTTGGTGGCGGTGAAATGGCGGAAATTGTTAATGTCGAAAGTTCAGTGTTATGTCTCTCCGGCTGCGCCTGATTCAGGGCCAGGAAACGGTGAAGTGAAATGCAAAAAGCGCGAGCCGGTTTATGAAGCACCGGAGTGGAATAATTGTTATGGAAATATCGTTCAATTCTACTAGGGGTGTGCATTGAGAATCGGAATGCCGGAATCACCCAAAAATGTTTATAAAATTTGAATGTGATTTTCCATTTTATTCAAAGTATGTGCCATCGCTAGCTATACATTTCTCCTATCTCTCTGTTAAATCATGGATTCCCAGAGGAAATAATTCTTCGGTTTTTTAAGTAAACTAATTAGTCTTCTCATTTCGACTTCCTCGTAGAAAACGAAGAGCTGCTCAGCCAATACGTGTCCCATCGATGAAAATGAATGATATTCGGAAAGAACCAAGTCTGGTGAATAACGCGGGGAGGGATAGCAGCTCCCATCCAAGTGATTTGATAGTATCCTGAAACAGTTTGGTTTTTGGGGCGCCTGGTGCTTGTTGCCACGGGCCACCAGGCGCCTCCATTTAAGGAAACTGGAACGGCTTTTTGGTCGTTTTCGATCAATGCATGGTTCAAATAGGGCATTTGTTATCAGTAGCGATCGGAATTAACGTTTGCATCAGGTTTTAGGAGCTTGTGAAACACCACACCTTTCTGTCCCACCAGAAAGCCCGTTTTTTGGAGTCTTTCAAGGCTTTTTTTGTAAAGTCAAAATCGCCATTTTGAAATTTTTTAAACCACTCAAAGCACTGTGATCTTCCAAACACAAGTCCCGACAAGCATTTGGTGCGATTCCGAAGCAGCTTTCTTCAAGAGGAGCAGAAAAATAATAATCCCCGCAAAACGTCATTTTCAGGCACAAAAGTTGACATAGTTTAACCCTTTCAAAGATGGGTTGCAAACCGAAATATATTTTTTTTCGACCTGGACTCATTTACCTGATGTCAAAACAAGGTAATGATGAATGAACAGCAAAACTGGGAAGTCCCAATCGGCAGGTACAGCCATCTTTTTAACATTCCGATTCTCAATGCACACCCCTAGTATGCGTCACAATCGTGACGCCGGAGCAAAGTATAACATCAGTTCAAAACTTTAAGAAAGGCAAGTTTCGGGCACGCCAGTTTGGTACTATTTTGGCTCTCCATCGTTTCGTAGTTTCAACATTACCGCTTCATAATTACCTTTTTCGGGCGAAATAGTTGTACTTATTTCATATTTTTATGTGCGATAACAAATTGTGGCACGATGCCATTTAATAAATGCGTTAACTTGAATGATCGGGTAAGTTAAGGAAAATACACCTGTGTTCGTTTGATATCAATGAAAAAAGCATAACTCGTTGTGAAGGTTTCATAGAGAAGATTGCGGTCGATAGACGGCTTCATAGAGCTTCAGTTGCGATGTTTTAGCCGTTCACTGTTAGAAGGCCGTAATGTTTGTATAATTTTTCACTGGAATGTTATTGAACTAATTATGCTGTTTCTATCAAAGGGCACTAAGTGTTCACGTGCTAAGCCTATGCCATGCCATAGTGTGAATTTTGCGGTGAAGCGAATCTTCGATGCTGCACGCGGCAAGATATTAATATTCCATGTCAAAACTGCTATCGATAAAGAAGGGTCGCGTCATAAAGTTGCATCAAATTTCGGATGCAGTCATACTTTAACATCACCCATACATCAATTGTTTAACATCCTCTCAAGCTCGGCGAAACACGTGGCGGTGGCTTTATAGGTTTTTTCTTGCGCTCTACGCAAACCCTCCCGCAACCGGACGAAGTGTGCTCGATTAGTTTATGTTGTGCCAGTCCGGAGGAGGCCAATTTGTGGCCTCCATGTTGCGCACCGGGTGCGGCGTATATTCGTCGAGTATGTGAGATGTCTTGTCACTTACCGTGTGCGAGCGGTGGCGCTGTTTTGTTTTTCCAGTCGGCTGCTTTTAACACCACATTACGCAGGATGACCACCCTGCCCAGGCCAGGCGGCAGGAACGCACCAGGCCAGTGGCACCGGACATACCGTCGGGAACGGTGGGAGCTTCGGCGATGTGCCGTATATGCGGCGATTATCGCACATGCACGAACCGCTCTCTCGGACAAGGGAAAATAAATCCTCGGACATTTCGAATGTGCTTCCGCAACAATGGTGGTGGGTTAAACATAAATTTCACTTAAATTATGATGTGGTTCCGCGACAACCCCTGCCTTTTTTTTTGTCAGACTTTCCGTGCCGTGCCGCTCGCCCAGATACGGCCCGTGCGCGAAGCATCAACAAAAATCGACTTTCCCCATCGTTTAGGGCAAAACTGTTGAAGCGGGCAGGGGAAGCGCTGGCGGCCAGAAGCGTCGAGTGGTGAGAACGGGTTCATAAACCTATCTACGCGGAAAGTACATGAATGATAGTGGCCGAAGAAGATATACCGTTTGGCTTGTTTTCCATGCAAGTAGTACACATTAAAGAGGATGGATGTATGTACGACGCACGGTTTCGTCTATTTTCACGCGCACGGAATGAAAGTCAATACTTTTGCGACACTAAGTTGCGACAGTAAATTGACCTGTTTATGTACCGTAGTCATATGCACTATCTAGTGGCGGGGTAAGTTATCGTTTTACTAACGCTGTCAGTTGTTTCAAATCAAACAACCAAAGGGGCATCCCTTATGATCATTTATTCCATTCAATATATTCAATTGATCTTCGAAACTGAATAGAATATATAATATTTGATACATATGAAATGCTTGTTCTCAAAGTAAGGCTGTAAAATTTAGCCTTGTCGTATGATTTGTTGCATTCCTCATTCCCATAAAGATCTTAACTCATTTTAAACCAACATCAGAGAGTTGGAGTGAAAGCGCGCCTAAGTACACTATTATTATGTTGTATTCAAGTTAAAAACCCTAACGAAGAACTCTTCGTTGAACAAATAGTGTTTTCATATAATCTAAAACATGGAATTAGTATATGCCCACGCTGCCGCAGCAGTGATCTAAAGCTTCCAAAATTAATGTGTAAGGCCGCTGGTTGCAAAATTAATGTGTAAAGGTAAGCTACATTTCGTGTCTCATCAATCCACGAATCATCTTCAAAAATGTCTTTTCCAGGTCAACCGTTTACCGTTGGGTGGTTTCTGCAGTCGTAGTTGTTGTTTCGTGGAATAAATGGCAATTCATGTTTTATAGAATAATGCTCATCGATATTCAATGACAATATCATTATCGTTGAGACAACGGTTCCGGGTTAGGGACATTATTCCGCTCCTAGTGCTTACGCCTCTGTGGGTGGCATTTCCTGTGGACGAAATGAAATGTTTCGAATGCTGAGACACCTAGAAAGCCCGAAATGCGGATCGCTTTATTTTTCTCACGTTCGAGCAAATATTGACATTGATTTAAGTAGCTTTGGTGTGGAGACGATTATACAGAGGCGGATCGGTATGGCGAACCGTCTGGAGAGGAATTGGATTATGGAATTTATCATTCCTTAACCAAACAAACAAATCCCACATAATAGGATCTGCTAAACACAACGCCACCCCCGGGTTGAACTCGGCTGGGATATCCTCCGAAAGAGGGTATATTATACGTACCATTTTTGGACAAACCGAAGGAAACTTGTATTTAATGAACTGTTTTTGAGTGAATGTTTGTGCTGGTCACAGATAGATTACAGCCAATAAAAAGCTCCAGGCCCGGGTTGGCTTTAGCAAATAAAGCTCGAATCGGATAGCGAAAGCAATCAGAATCAATGTAGAACTATTTATTTAAGGCACACGTTCAACAGTAGAATTATATATTTTAAGGATATGTGCCCCACACGAGCTGTTGAAGACAGCGGATTTGAACATTCAACGATGTCTGACGCGATATTCGTCGTTGTGTACTGATCCACTGGTGGGTTAAGAGGGATCGTTTAAAATGTCTAATACCAATGATAGAAACGAGAAATTGGCTCTTGCTTGGTTAGGATATTGATTGAAATTTTGATTGAATATTTCATGAGCGAATGATTTTAAGAAAATACTAAGCAAACTGTAATTCTGTCACGGCTTCGTATGCTTTTGCTTCTGTGGTAAGAAAGAGAATAAAATTTAGATTTTCAGTTTTTGCCATGGACGATGGATGGACCGATGCCATGGATCGATTATTGGAAACAAATCCTATCACCTGATAGGACTGATGGTGGAGGAATGATGCTTGAGTTGAAAGATTAAGAATTATCTTACTTACAGGATGTTTTACAAATTTGTACAGAATTCCATTGAAATCACTGCGCCGATGCTAGTTGAGCGGCGTCCCGTCTGCCAAGCTTCCAAAGAAGCTGCTGGCCTATCTTGATACGTCTACACTATCGCTCAAGAACCTGGTCGGTTTCGATTTGCTAGGTCCTTAGGAAACTTTGTCCTATTATTGATAAAGTTTTTCAATGAATTTTCTCGGTGTTTTCGTTTTTCTGCCTCGAAACTGAAACCTGCTAGTGTGATTCTGATTCACGAATGTTTGCAGAAAAAACGCAAGAACGTGGTCAAGATTACAGAATTGTAGCGAAGAAGGATTATGTAAAAGAGGCTACGCAAGAATACATGTTTTAGTAGTTTTATTAGAGTCCGGCCTCTCTGTTGGCGCTTGACGCAGTATCTGTATCTGAGGGAAAAGTTTAGCCACATTCCGGAGCACCGTAGAACCGGTGCGAGTGTGCTATGATCTGTCTCTCAGCATAGTAAAGTGGTCCAAAAAGGATCTTCAGAACATCTGCATGAACCGTTGTATCTAAATTATTCACTTTATCGCAAGGGACACAATTCTGCTTTGGATGCGAACTGCACGGACTAGTGCTAGAGGCAATTTTTGAGTACGTGACGTTTAATGACTTTCTGCCGATTTTTGAAGAAGGTGCGATGTTCCGAAAATCGATGGAATGCAAATAGAAACCACAGGGCTCAGCCCAAATAAATGTGTATACCGTATATGTATTAGCAAACAAAATATTTGCAAAATAGTTAACTAGACAAAACTAAATAGACTAAATAACTTCTATTTACCTGTTTCTATGTGTTCCAAAAATATGCTTAGAATCAGTTCGACAACCTGGCATATCTGGCACATGTTATCCATTCCCGTTTCGTACATTTCGGATACGTTTTCTATACAACATCTTTTGCTTTGGTTCATTAGCAAGCCCGTTTGATTAGTTTCCCCCGGAAATCATCACCTTTTTTCGAGCTCTGAAGGAATTATGACTCTAGCGGAAGAGTAGCTGACTGGGAACAGACGGTTTGAACAATGCGTGTGGTTATTATGAATATCATCATCGTTTTGGCTATTATGTTTCGCTGGAAGGAATAACACCAACATTAATTCCACTCAGCTTCCACAACCACATCACAAATTAAGGCATAATTTCAGCAACAACTAATTCGAAACAGTCGAAACAGAAAATAAATCTGACAACAACTACTACCCTACATATACAACTCCAATTCTTAAAAAGTTGGAAAAGATAACGATAAGAATGATAATGAATATAATGTAAAAATCTCGAAACAATAGAAATTCACGAAAAGAGCGAATAAGTTTTAGATATTTGGAAAATAACTCAACTTGTGTTCATTTCCAACAGCTTATTTAAGCGACGCTTTCTTCCACCCAATACATTTTTTAGCATGTATTCTCATTTCTCAAGCTCATTTATCCTGAACAAAGGATGCATCCTTTCCAATCGTCTCCACAAACGATGTTCCGTTGGCTTCGATGTCTCTCCTACTGCGTCCAGCGTGAATTAAGAAAATCGGACTCTTTTCTATAACGTTTTATTGTGCGCTTTTCGCAAAGCTGTGATGTGGCTGTCGCAAATGGACTTCTCTCTGATGCCCAATGAATGGACTACAGGATGAAAATTTATTTGCACATCCTTCTCAAGGAACATTCTCAACGTGATTGGTTTGAAAGCGAAGCAGACACAGCAGTCGCGGTGTAGCAGAGTGTAACATGTCTGATTACAGTGATTGTTCGTCTGTTCGTTCGTCTTCGTCTTTGGATGTAAGATTTTTATTCAAAGTATGCGATGCTTAACCCACATCTTTTACGATATCGAAACCAGTGGAAAAGCTTACAGAACATACAACTAACCAGGAGCAAACATTAACATCAACAAAGTGCTCATTATGTGAGTATAAATGTTATGAAATATGTAGTGTTAAAAAGTACAAAAATCAAACATCGTAACTTGTCGGCGCTTAACGTAAACAAAAGCGAAGAAAGTACAACCGAATCGAAACGGGCATACGGGATGGACGATTGCTGGTTAACAACTAACGGGAAGGATATGCCTCAAATATCTTCCACCATGCTGGAAAATCATCACCTGTTTCCTCGTGTGTTCGTAGAAACGAACTTTCACGGCACTCATTTCCCGATACGATTCGGGTGAATCTGGAAAAATCATGAATTCAGTGAACATTTGCGTGAAGTCAATTAATTTATTGTCGGGAATTCATTCGAATGGTTTTCCGTTCACTAGGAGTGAGCGTGAACTCGAATTCGTGAGAAGTTTCTCATGGAAGAGTTTTCAGAATCGCAAATCTTTTCTATATCCTGGTTTCCGTCGTCAGCAAAGTTGTCACCTAAGGCCGAAAGAGACCGCATCCTTCGATGATTTGTTACTTATTTTAAGTTTTAGCAATTATTATTTTCCGATGTAGTAATATTTGTTTCAAGTAAACATAAAAACTAAATGGTACAAAGTAATTTCAAACACCTCCCTAGTCCGTTACTCTAAAATTAAAAAAATCTTTGAAATGGTTTCAACGCGTTACAGCATAAAGGGTAGAGGCGGTTCAAATACAGACACATAAGAACCATTAGTAGTACCTATAGTACCAGGACTCCGTGGTGGTATAAAAATCAAAACCGGTAAATTATGATGAAATGTATACTCACGGGGATGAGTTATTCTTCATGCTGAACTCAGATTTCAACTCAGCACTTTTTAGTACTGCAAAACGTTTTTGAGAAGGATATACGTTGGCAATCAATGGCTTAAAAACGGAACATGGCGACCGTACTTTCCCAATTCCCAGCGGAACGTAATGGATGAATATTAAAAACGCTCCCTTCTTCCGGTTGGTGTTAAAACGCATTTCTCATCCGAATCCAACGTTGTTCTCACCTGGGAATAGCGTTTCGCGTGAAATGAAACGCGGCTCTTCACTGCCTGGCAGCTGATGCAGCTTACGTTGTGAAACTCGTGTGAAAAAGCATTAGTGTGCTACACGGAAAGCAAGAGGTGAAAGCATTGTGATGAAGGCTGAGGCCCGTTGTGACCAAAACTCCAGATTGCGTCGTGCTTGTGTAAAACAAACCAAAAAAACACAATTTCGCTCTACATCCGATGATAGATTTCCCTTTTGCTATAGAATCACAACATGTAAATCTTAGGCAAAACCGAACATAATTGAAGGATGGCAAAATTGGAGTTGTTTGCGTTCACAGCTGTGTGTGCATACCCTTTGTTTCATGGCCGCTTCCCTGTTTTTTGTGAGTTTCAAAATGTGTTAAATATTTACTGTAGTTCTTGTATTCCGTCAGTCCCTGGCAAATGTTTGATTTCGGCGACTATGTAGATGGACCAAGATGATTTATGAGGAGCGCCGGTTCCAAACAACAGTGTAACAGTAAACACACGTTAAATCGAATAAAAGTTTTGGTTTGGGGCAGAAACGCTATCTTACCGTACTTACTCACTATCCAAAATAACGGGAAAATCTATTCGTATCCACAAAACACATATCTATCTACAAGTTTTCGTACAGTATTATGTTTTACTTTTTGTTAAACACCAGTTAATGCATCAGACACACAAATATCGCATTATGTGTCAAGATGATCTAGGACGTCTATAAATTGATAGACTGCTCTGAAACCTGAAATATACTAGTATTGGATGGCAGGCAGTAGCTCAACAATGGCTTAACCGATTCGGTGGGAAGGTAGCTTAAAACCAGGAGACGAACATAAAATACTTTTTATCCCGTTCGCGTGAAGTAACTATAAAACGTGGTGCAACAAAAATGCATCTATCATAGAATAACGATGTACCAATAACAGATCCCGCAATTTGGTCCGACAAGCTTCCGACGGAAACCTATTTTCTTTCGTGCATTGCTTCAAGTCTTACCTTACTTTTCTCCCCCATTTCTTTCGGTTCCAATTTTTTCCAATGTCTGCGGAAATAAAGAAAATTCTAACGACGGCTTTTGTGGTTTTGAGAGAAAATGTTTATAAAAAAATATAGGCCGAGGGTCTTAAGGAGAACCTAATGAACAGCCCTATCACACAGCTGGCACCCATTTGGCAGCGGCCTGTAAAGGTGATCTTCTCCTGCGGTGACCGCACCCTGTTCGCCAAACCGAATTATACGCATAAGCCGAGAGGTTGCCGACAATGGCAAACAGGGACACCACCTTGCCCCACGTGATGTCCATCTTGAAGAAGACGTGGGCGATCGCACTCAGCAGCACCGGAGCCGTTTCCAGCGTTTTCAGCTAGCCGCACCCGCAGCGCGTCAACTGACGCGCGATTCCGATGTAGATCCGTGGGTATATCCGCTCCAACTCCTCGTCAACCTGCTAGAAAGGAAGTGCGGAAGGACGATGAGCGACACATCCACTGGGTGACGGAAACAGGATGCTGAGCAGTGCCAGAAACATCTCCCAGACGACAGGTACTAGCCCTGCATGATGATGTCTTTCGAGGGCAGCGTCGGCTGTTTCCAGCCGATCGTGCTCGAGCGCTTGCGGGTCACGACGTGGCTGATATTGCGTTACGTTGGCCAATAGTGTTTCGGATGATCTTAGGCCGAAATGGCGTTGACTGTCACCTTTGTTGAGCGAACCGTGATAATTCCGCCTGGAGCTGACATAACTCCAGGCGGACCGAGAAACCTTGAAAATAATACGACAATCCTTCTAAAATAATAAATAATTCTTCTTGACAATCCTTCTAAAATAAAAGATCTTTACTACTCAACGTTTTGTTTCAACAATCTCCTTACAAAGTTCTCTCTTACTTTATTATATACGCACATTTACACTAAGGTTCGCCTCCTCCAGGGTCACGCATACCCGTAAATTCTATCCTGCTTTCACATCCGCTCTCGTATATCCTTTATTCCCCACTTTTCCTCTACACGATGCTTCGTGGGTTACTATTTACTAGCCGTTTTCCCTATTCACGACGGTGTTTAACGAATACCCTATGACGCTGCAATGCACTAAGCGTATGACCGAAGCGGCTGGAAAGTACGACTGGAAAAGAACCTGGCGTCAGGTTAGCTCCGCTAATTTATACATCCATGATCGTGATGACGTCATTTTGGGTGTGGGTGTGATGACGTCTTCTTGTGGTTATCCGATTGGTTGAAATTTTATGCAACTCAGCATAAAATGTATTCTCTGCTTCGGCTATGGATTGTTGGCGACCGTATGACTGTTTACATTTATGTTCTGGTCCAGCGAGATGGCGGGTGACGCTTCACGTCCGAATGTTTATGTTGGACTTAACGCGGGAGGCGTATCGTTGCATTCGGAGAATGTTTATGCTGCAAATCTGTTACAATGTCGCATCGGTCTGATGTGTGCTAACAATCGGGATTGTGCTAACTATTGTTTTCGCGATCAATGCGTGACATTTTCGTGGTCTTCGCAGTTTCCGTTACTCATCACTCATCGCGCCGGTCGCCGCTGTCGAGACTGTGCAATTCTGGCTGCGAATCCGGAAGCGATGTTTTGACGATCGTTGCGTGACAATGTTGACCTCTATTTTGGTTGTTATTATTGCGCTTGCTTCCGTCCGACGTTGCCGCGGGTGTTTAACTCGAGCCGCTGCATAAAACATTCAGGGTTGCGCGGCCCCTGGCCTATGCACCGCCAACGCCGCCGATCTCCAGCAACCCTAGCAGCGCCGTGGAGTGCAGGTTGCAGGTTGGCGGGGAAGCTGAACTTGCGGCGCGTCAGGATTGGCGCCAACAGCCGATCCTTCGACGGAAGGTTTGGCGTTAGTGATCCTCACCGCCCGGTGCTGTGCAGAAGATGCTGTCGGCTTCCTGTGAGGTGAGGTTGTCTGTGAGGTTGTCACTGTCGAAGGATAACTGTTCCGATATGAGTGCACCGCCGCCACCGACTCCTGTTCCATTGTTCGTCGCCGGGTGTTCGACTTGGAGGAATCCTGAATCTGACATCGTGCTCTATGGTCCTTAGAAAAGTTAGAAAAGTTAAGAAAGTAGAGAGAACATTATAATCTTGTTCCGAAAGTATTTAAGATAGTTGCAAGCTAATTCAAAACAATGTATGAATAGATGGAGTATGGAGTACAACACTTACCAGATCGAATGAAAGGAGCTACGATGCAAACGTTTACCATAGTCGATTTATCGATGACGGTACGATTAGTCTTAGTCTATTGTTCTTATAGTGTAATTTGTGATTAAATATTTAAAATTCGGAAATAGTTTGTTTTACATGGATCAATAATATAATACTAATTACTAAAGTAACTAATCAGATTTGGTGAGTCGGTTTCGGATCGTTTTTTCTTATTATGTAAGTAATTCCAGCAGAGGCAGCAACCGGAGGGCTAATATTAATACCAAAAATCATTTCAATATTGCACATATAAGGTTAAAGATACTTTACTCTCAATAACTCAGAACTATTATGCCTCAGTAGTAGTTTACCAACCAAAAGATGAGTTTAACTTTCCTCTCTTTGCCTAGTTCATTATTTATTTGCTTCTTCAAGTATTAATATTTTTTTTTATTTTAGAAGAACGAACCGCGCCGTGTTAATAACCGTTAATAATCGCTGGTGAAGAAACACTTGTTGGCGACAGTTGTGTTTCAACTCTTTGCCGCTTCAACTGCTTGTCAAGGTTTTCCATCCGCAAAGCTTTTTTCCCACCAAGTTCGACAGTTCCTAACAATACCAGGAAGCTTTGTGCTAGCAGAAAGCTGGCACCAACTCTATTAGTGCATCACAACTTCATTCGAGTATGGACAATTTTCGCTGGGTTTTAGATACTATCTTTCCATTCAATTATACTATATTATTCTGGTATTCTTTATGCTTAGTAAATTATTAATTACATTTACTTCATGGAAATGATACTATAAGTAAGGGTCGTACAGGACAACTATTATCATCCAATGTGAAATGGTTATGAAAGTGAGTGTTGAGAACTTCTTCTTTTGGCGCTACAACCGCTGAGCAGTCTTGGCCTGCACCAGAGACAATGTTAATCTCTGATGCTCTTTTTCTGTAACATTTAATTTTTACGGACGGAATTGTTAGCCCCGCGCCAACCCCCCTGTCACGCCGATATCGGGAATCGAAACCATGGCCGGTTGAGTGACAACCGATCCCGGGACTCGAACCCAGGCCAGCTGCGCTGACAGCGAAGAGCGTTACCGACTGCTCTATCAGCGGGGGTCAAACCAATACTCGGAACCAATACTAGTGAGACCAGAAGAGTCACCACGCAAGGATGGCCCAGAGCCAGAGAAACAGATAGTAGCCATTACTACACGACGCCAGAAAAGACTACAGGATGCCCAAAACGCAGTAAACCAACCTGACATTAACACCAATATTATTGATCAGCCAAACAATATGGACACCGGAAATGATTTGAATAATCTGATGAATGTGGACGTATCTAGCAACGACGATAACACAACCAACAATTACAAATCCTCTCAGTTATATTCAGAATTCCAGAATGAACAAACACGCAATAATATAATTTTAAAGGATCTAAAATTCACTCCAGAAGAGGTTACTGACGCCTCGATTCCAAAAATAGTTATCTTAAACAGCCGAACAGCCTTTAACGAAGTATCCAGACTACAAAACGTTCCCCACGGTCTTAAAGATTTTACCAGCAATAATCTTGTTATTCTCCCCGCAAGCAAAATATTCGGACTAATCATGGAAGGGAAAAGGAACTCTCTATTGAAAATAGAAACGTTTTTCTATCGATTCAATCTGATCTTAGAAAAACTATTGGAAGAGGAGGAAATAAACGACAAAATTGAAGTAGTTTCCTTCCGAGAAATTAGACAATTCGAAATATTACAAATGTTGCAATTCTTAGGAGGTAAACATGGGATCGCCTTCAATATATTCAATACAGGTATGAAAAAATTAGAAATATCAGGAAATGAAGTTGACACGGTATTGAGAGAATTTCATGATGCCATGCCAATGCCATGCCATGATGCCAATTTTTGATTGATGATGATTTAGCCGAAGAATTACATACCGACAATTGCAATTTACTGAAAACAAATCTTAGAGCTTTAGAAGGCAGAATCATATCGAAGCAAAATTATATTGAGACATATTTTCCAAGAAGAATCGCTAGAGGTATCATAACAGCCATCGGAGGTATGGATTCAGACGACAGAGACAGAATAACTTCTAACTTAGACAAACTGCGCTCTAATGAGGAGAATATAAAACATACATTAGATCACGAAAATCAGGAATATCTTGAACACAGCAGGTTGTTAGCTTATTTTGGTCAGAAACTTGAGCGAGCCACGATGTGGATAATGCAGTATTCAGCCTACATTACCCGAAAACAGGACGCCATTTTGAGCCTCCTATCGAAGAATAAATTAACCGCTCAAGAAGTTATAGAATTCATAGAACCAGAAAACTTTATGAAAAAATTAGAAGAACGGGAATCAACACTTCCTGTCGAAACAACCTTCCCACGCAAAGCAACAGGAGAATTGCACCCTGAAATCCTTGACATATTGGAATTTAACACTGTAATAAATAGAAACAGAGAATTAATAATGGAAATGCGAGTTCCCATTGTATCAACCACCAATTTTAACACTCTAAAAGGATTTGTAACTCCAGGAATCCAAGACATCCTTATCACGACTATTGAAATGACTGAAGAAATATTACTTATCGATACTGACAGGATTACTGGTTACACACTCACAAACAAGGAATTTGGAACATGTAAAAGGTTAGGGAAACATAACCTATGCCGAATCACTAAACCATTGGAAAACTTACGGGATAATAGTCACTGCATCACAAAATTGTATTACGGTAATTCTACGGATCAATGTATCATGAAAACTACCAGAGTCACCAACGATGTATGGATAGCCACGTTGAACGCCAATGAGTGGATCTATATAGCTCCGAACCAAACAGAATTAACAATACAAAAGAGATCTAATAATACAAAACTGTTTATAATAGGAGTCGGTCTTATTCAAGTAACCCCAAATATGACATTAATGACACCACACGTTACAATAGACTATTATAATGTGGACGATACCGATATAAATCTAACTCAAGGTTACGTGGATTTGGTAATTGGAAATTTCACCCTAAGCGATTACACTATAGAGCATATACCCGAAATGAATGAAAGTAAATTTTCTTTCATTGACAAAAAAAGAATGTTTGACATGGGGGTGGAAGTAAAGAATCTAGAAAAGGAAAGGACAGCCCTAGATAATCTAATATACGCACCCCTGCAGAATCCATGGCTAACGACTACATCATTATTAGTTATCGGCGGACTAGTGATACTAATAATATTGGGACTCCGAGGCAAGATTACACAAGGGAGAAGTATTAACCCGTACGTAATAACTAGCCAAGAGGTTGAACTTGTTGAAACACCATCACGAAACCCCAAAACTAAAAAGTCAAAAGTAATAAAACCGACAATCGTAAAACTAACAAAGGGAGAAAGTGAAAAGACGGAAGACGTGACGACACCGTTAAGCGAAGGGCCGTCGGAACCCGGAACTCATATGGCACCCAGTCCGAGCCAAATCTCAGAGAAGAAAGGGCTAAACTTAACCCAAAACTGGTTAAAAATTCACTAGGAAGGGATACGAAGAAAGCAAGAGTTAGATATAAAAACAGCGCTCAGAGTGATGAAATTCAGTCGCAGAAGATCATCCGCCCAGCTACCAATCAACCGTCTTCGCCAATCAACCACCTTCGCCACCAACCAATCAATCAACGATGACAACGGTACTACAATCAGTCCAGCTCGCCCCAGATGCACTTGGAGGATAGATGCTGAGAATCCTCGACGCGGCGGCCCTCTATCTTCGGACCAGAAGGGATTTGATGTTAGATGACGCCGAAACCAGCTGGGACATCCGGTTCGCCATCGCTAGATGGATGTCTGACGTGGAGTGGCGACGCGCATTCGGTTACGATGACAACGACGAAGACGACGAGGACGACAACAACGAGCAGCAAAGATCAGAATTAGTGAAAGAAATCCCATGGGTCCCAGGTACTCTCGACGACGAGAGATGGGATTGAAAAAAGAATTTTTTTTTAAATAAAATATAAAACAAAGAATATTTGGTGTCGAATTATACACTCCGGAAAAACGAAGGAAAGAAAAAGGTGGGAATTAAAAAGAAAGAAAAGGCGGAGAAAGGAAGAGGTAAGACGGTTAGAAAGAAAGAAAAGGGGCGGTACTTGACTGGAAGCCAGTATGAGCAAAAGAAGGGAAAGAAAGAGAAACGGAAGAGCCGAAGGAATTTAAGAAGGAGAGGTGTTTAATGCAGCAAGATCAGAATATTTTATTGATATGTAGTTTATTTAGGGATTTTGATAGGGTCCTATCTACATATCCTATCAGGTAAAATGTCCAGATTTTCCTCATTTCACCTATTGGAATGAAAGAGTATATAGTTGCCGATCTCGAGATCCTCCGAGAAAGGTACTGTAGCGACCTCGATCGTGACGTCACGCGATCTATCCAGCAAACTTTCGAACACGAGTTGTCAAGCGCGTTGACAACTCGACTACGGTAAAAATCGAGCATGTGCTCGAATCGACTCGACAATGCTTTCTCTCTCTCCGCGACGTCCAAACCATTCGGACGTGCCCCATCGTGGCTCTCGCGAGCACGCGTTCGAATTCATCGCCACGAGGCAACCCATTCCCATTCGCTACACCCCCTTACCAAGCTTAATGAAAAGCGGGGTTTACGACGCAGAAAGCCTCGAAAAGATGAAGGACATGGATTATGAGCAGGGCGACAAAAGGGTTTCCACGTTCGTCCTGCATCAAATTATCGCCGGCCGGACGCATTGGTATCCGAAAATCTATCTATCCGGTATCTCCATAAATATTGGTCCAAGTTAATATCATGGTCTACATGGCTGGGAAACGTTACGTCGACGGCGATCGGAATTTACATTGTGGGAAAGGACTTGAAATTCATCGTAGACACCATTATTCACGGAAAAATTCTATATGACATCTACGGCCTAGGATGGCAATTACTGGCCTCGCTATGGGACTCCCTGACGACCTTCCTGTCCCATCGTAACCAACTGCGTCAAAATGCTAAACCGGGAGTTCCGGAGGAATCGAAGCAGTACAGAAAGAAACGCCAGCTTCCTTCTCACGAGGAAGAAGAGACAGTCGAATAACGCAAAACAATATATAAACACCGCAATTTCGAACGACTCATCACTCCGACTTCAACCGGTCACCGCCACGAGTTACAAGTCTTCAGCCCGTAGTCCGCCAGCCCCGCCAGCCGATCAGCCAGCCCTGCCAAGACGCCAGCAGC